>NC_077229.1:330020111-330155111 GCF_027887165.1 Monodelphis domestica | reverse complement strand
TTGACCACTGACCCCAACCCCTCTGTAAAGGAAAATTCCAATGTTCCAAAAACCAAAGGCAGTCCATTTCATCTAGGAAAGATATGCAAGGGTCTCAGTATCCTGAACAGGTTAGTGAACTTCACTTTTGAATGTATGCAAATATGCAAGGCTCTTCTAATCTAGACACCCTTATTGCTGAGAAGAGGACTGGTCATGTCAATTGAATTCCTGTGTTCCCCTTCAAGGTTGGTCTCAATAAAACTGCCCAGTAACAGCAATAAGATATAAGACAAGATAAAGAGAGTTCTGACTCTCACCAGGATATGCTTCTTGTATCCAACCTTTAAGATAGAGTTATCACATCTATTTACTATAGGCCAAAAAGGAATGTAGAGAAGTAAAGCTCAATATCTGGGAGAAAAAAATTGCCTGATGTGACCCCTTGCCACTTGTATGCCTTCTTGGTATGTCATCCATGATCTCCTCACAATAATATACGTATTAGCATCTGTAAAGGACCTGGGAGAATAGTAATATTCTTTGATAAAATATCCTTTTATATAGTTTCTCCTCATAAGTGCAAGTATATATATATATGTTTTTATGAATATACACATATAGGAATATACATTACATGGAAATAACAAATCAAAATAGCTTTAGAGAAACAAAACATTTTGTACTCAATAAAACTATATAAAAATAATGCATCAATATTTATCAAGCTCCGAATGTGTTCATAACAATTTACTTGGTGCTGGGGAACATTAGATAAGCCATAGTTCACAGACATCAAGAATATTTTCACATAAGAAAAGGAAAAGACATAAAGCAAAAATAATTTTATATACTTATCTGTTAAATGATTTTATAACTCTCTATTATACTAGATATATGAGATATTTAAAAACATATAGTAGTTATGTATGCATAATTGTATATATATACATATATATATATATATATATACCTATTTACATTCATTAGAATTATAAAATCAAAGTCTGAAGTAGTTATAAACAGGAAGGCCATTATCTACTAGGGATATTAGGACAAGCAACACAGAGACAATATAATCTGAGTAAATCTTTAAAGTCTAAACAGAAATATAGTAACTGGGAGTGAGTCAGTGGAGAGGATGTTCCAAAACAATCTAAGCAAAGGCACAAAACTATCAGAGAATATAGTCTGTTCAAATTTTACTTGATAATAGAATGTGTAGAGAGGAATAGTGTTTCCCCAAGATATGTGGGGCCTTGAATGACTGGCATGAATAAATTGATGATAGATAGATAGATAGATAGATAGATAGATAGATAGATAGATAGATAGATAGACAGACAAAGAGACAGGTGACAAATATGATAGATAGGTAAGCAGGTAGGTAGATACATATATAGATTCATAGATAGTATTTATTAAGTACTGTGTTCCTCATACCATGCTAAATTCTGAGAAAAATACAAGCTAGTAAGATATTCTTTGCTCTCAAGAAGCTCATGTTCCAATGGGAAAGGACAAAAAAATGGGGGAAGATAGAAGAGGAGGATATTGTGGGAGTAGGCTATGAAGAAGAGACTATAAAATTAAGCTAAAATGTAATGTATCAGGGTTGGGGGTTAAAAGGTAGAGAGTCCAAGTTTAAGGTCGGATGGAGATTTTATAGTATGCATATAGAGAAGAGATTGCAAGAAACTTCAAGACTAGGTACTGATGCATTAAGACAAAAAATGGAGTTTACATATTACTTGAAAGGTAAGAGGAAGTCTTTGAAGATTCTTCATTACACTGATTTCTGCAATGGCATAAACAGTGAAGGAGCACAGAGTACTACTAGTTGACATATAATTTTAAATACTAAAAATCTATAGTTAAAGACTCTAAGTAAATATTATTCTTCTGTGTAGATACAACAGGTGTCTCTGTTTAGAGGAATATTGATAAATCTCTGAAGTCAAAATTCTTAAACTTTTTGGTTATATCTTTCAAGAATGTTTGGAAGGTCCTTGTGATCTATTTTGGTTATATTATATTCATATATATGCCAAAATAAAAAAATAAACCAAGGTCTACATAGGAATATATGTATGTGCATGTATATACACATATGCATATACATATACATATATGTATAGACTTGTTTAGGATCAAAATTCAATAGTTTTAGAGTTTTTCCTCACCAAAAAAAAAATTTACCATGCCTTCCCTTTTTAAAGTCATTTTTCGTCCTCTACATTCAGAAAATTGTTATTCTATTGTTTTTCATAGTGAGTATAATCATGTTCCTATATATTCATATATATATATATATATACATATAATGAAAATATTTGTAAAGCACAAAGATGCAACAATACCAAAGCACAATTTCCTTGAGGTAAGATCTATTTCATGTATATTTCTACAAAAAATCACAGACTTAAGAAAAGTTAGGCTAATTCTCGAACACCTACCTATGCCTGTGGTAAAGACACACATCTAAATTGAGATTAAATTGTATTTGACTTTACTTAATCCACTAAAGCTTTACAGAACTGTTCCTTATTCTCTCCTGCCCCAGAGCTTTGAAAACATTATGATAAGGCTTAGTAACATGTTAAATTCTATGGAAGAATTCTTGGATGTAAAGTTAACCTTTTGGGACAGGGTCAATGAGATAAAGTCATATAGATGAAATTTACTCTCTGTTCCCAGAATGAATGGGGAGTAATATAACTTAAAGTCTTATTATGAAGTTATTCCATTGCTCTTTGTTTTCAAGCCATTGATCATGTTTTAAATATCCTTTGCACTTGAACTAAAGTACTGAGATTGAATGGTAACTACAGTTTATCTTATTTTCTATCTTAATTTATGATATTATTTAAATTACATAGGTCAATAGTTTTCAGTTAAAACTAGAATTCTTGGCCCTGATTATATATATATATATATATATATATATATATATATATATATATATATATATATATATATATATATATATATATATATATATATATATATATATATATAGGATGATAGCATAGCAGAGTGTCTAGAAAGCTGACTTCATGTACTAGAAGCAATTGGTTCAGGTCCTGCATCTAATACATACTGGTTATGTGACTTTGACAACTCATTAAAACTCTCATAGCTTTAGACAGCTCTCTAAGCTCCTGAATTGTGGAGAATTTACCCACCTGAATTGCTAGAGGGAGTTTCTTATAAATATTAAACTTACCTAGAAGTGGTGATATGACCTTTCCTTGAAGACCTCCATAATGGGAACCCACAACATCCTGAGATAGCATATAGCACTTTGGACACTGTTGTCAGCCATTCCAACCAACCCTAAGAAATGAGGGTACAAAGAAAGGCAAAAATGTTGCTGCCATGAAGGAAGTAGTTCATTCAAATACTGAAGACAACTTCAAAATCATTAATTATTTTGTAAGGTATATACAGTGTAAATGGAAATTAAAGAGCAATAAATGACAATATTTGGCAACAGATTTGATATGTGAGAAGGGTGTGTGAGAAGAATTGAATCAGCTAGTTGGTCAATAAGCATTGATTAAGATTGATTAAGAGTTTACTATGTGCCAGGCACTGTACTGAATGGAGAGAAAACAAAGAAAGGAAAGACATAGTCCTTGTCTTCAAGGAGTTCACAGTATAATGGGGGGGTGAAAACAATAAAATACAAACAAGATATAAACAGAATAATTTAAAAACAATAAAGGGAAGATAATCAGACACTAAGTGGAAAAAAAGAAAGGCTTTTTCCAAAAGGTACAATTGAGTTGGGATTTGAAGAAAGTTGGTGAATCCATGAGGCAGAAATGAGTAATGGGAGAATTTAGGCATGGGGAACAACCAGTGAAAATTCCTGAGTCTGGAGATAGAATGTTTTGTGGGAAGAAGAGCAAGGAGATCAATGTCACTCAATTATAAAATAGATTGGGGTAGAGTGAATAGAGTTCAGGAAGACTGGGAAAGTAAGTTGGGGCCTAATAATAAAGACTTTCAAATGACTGAGTAGTTAATATTTAATCCTGGAAGTTATAGGGAGATACGAGAGTTTATTGAATGGGGGTGGGAAGACGACAGGATTGAGGATGAAAATGGTGTTTTAAATCTGTGTGATTGGAAGAATGGTGATACTTTCAATAGTATTAGAAAAGCTGTGGAAAAGGTAAGGGTTTGGAGCAGAGGAGATAATGAATTCTGTTTTGTACAGGTGGAATTTGAGAAACCTGCCAGAATACTTTAAGGTTTTCAAATTTCAGTTGGTAATAAGAGACTGGAACTCAGGAAAGAGATTAATTAAGACTGAATAAATAGATCTGATAACCATCTACATAAAGATAATCATTGAACCCATGGGATCTTATGAGATTATGTAGAAAAGTATCTAGGATGGAGCCTTGAGGAAAGCCCACAGACTGCAGCAAGGCTTGGATTAAGATTCTGTAAGATTATTAAGAACTTTACTTTCAATTCAACCCCTATATATGAATCTGAAATTTGCTTCTCTGAAATTTTTAGTCATAGAGATTTGTAGCTGGAAATGTCTTTAGATGATCTACTTCAACACTTTTATTTTCATATGAGGAAATTGAGATTCACAGTTATAAAATTGATTTTCCACAGAAACACAGATACTAAGTAATAGAAATGTGAATTAAGTTAATGTCATCTGATCAAATTTAGTAGTTTTTTTTTACTACTTTGTATTGTGCCTGCTTCATTCTTCTCAGATGAAATATACCTGGTTTATACTTGGGCCATCAAATATTGGAATGCCTGTTAAAATTCCCACAACCTTTTTTCAGGATATTTATATCCAGTTCTTTCAATTGGCTCATCCCAATCTGTTCAATCATCCAGTTGTCTTCCTCTGAATTTACTTTGAGTTATTACTTCACACCTAAAATATATATTGTAAAGAATTGAATACAAGATTACATTAATGATGTGAAAAGAGTAGAATATAATGGGATCATAATCTCTTTTTTCAGTACATTTATCATATAATCTTTATTCAGGAAGTCTAAATATGTCTTTGAAAGGCAATGTGTCATAGTAGATGAAATACTGGCCTCATTCAAGAAGACCTCATTTCAAATCCAGCCTATGGCCTATACTTGTCTCACAATCAATGGAAAATATTGATATCATTATCTGTGAATTCTCTTTGTTCCCCTCATTCTCAACTCCCATCATTTACATGATTCACAACCCCATGTTCCCCTAGGATTACCCCTCTTTGACCTTGATGCACATAAAGAGATGGTCCTTATCTTCCCAAGGCAAAAATATCTAGGTGCACTTTTGATCCGGCTCCTTCCTGTCTTCTACAGAAGATTGCCACCTTTGTCATTTTGCCTCTCACCAAACTTTGATCTTTCTCTAGCAAAACTCTCTCTAACACTCTGCATTCTGATTTCTAAGCTTATCATTCAACCAATCTATTCTGCCTAAAATTACCAGTGATCTCTTAATTGCCAAATAGATGGCCATTTCTCAAGCTTTATCCTACTTGATCTCTTTGCAGGTTTTGCCACTGTTGATCACCCTCTCCTGTTAAATACTTTTAAGGTTTTGTGAAATTATTTTACTGGTTTTCCTCATATCCATCAAGATTTTTCCTTCTTGATATTCTTTGTTGAATATTCATTTAGATTGTGCTCTGTGGTCAAATGCCCTG
Organism: Monodelphis domestica; assembly: GCF_027887165.1. Classification (NCBI taxonomy): domain Eukaryota; kingdom Metazoa; phylum Chordata; class Mammalia; order Didelphimorphia; family Didelphidae; genus Monodelphis; species Monodelphis domestica. The sequence continues at coordinate 330,149,437 of NC_077229.1, read as the reverse complement.
TCTTTGACTTTCTCTTTTCTTCCTACACTTTTCATTTAGTGATTTCATCAGCTTCCATGGATCAATTACTATATCTAAAAAGATGATTCTTAAATCTATTTACCTAGCTCTAACTTCTCTTTGTTGACATTCAATCTCACATCTCAAATTGCCTTTTGGAAATATTGAATTTGATTGCTCAGGCAGATATCTCATACTCAGCATGTCCTAATTAGAACTAATTTTTTACCCAAAACCTTTGTCTTTTCCCAACTTTCATATTGCCATGTGGTGATCATTGTTTTCTTATGCAAACAGGCTCAACTATTTTATTATCTTGCTCTTTTGCCAAGTCCTTTCATTTCTACATTTAAAACATTATGTCCACTTCTCTACACTAAGAGAGTTGCTATATTCATTCACAGCATCATCCTATCTTGATTAGATTATATATAAAAGCTTGCTAATTGCTCTCCCTACCTCAGCAGCCTCAACTCTCTAGTCTATGTTTCACTTAGGTGGCAAAATTATTTATCTTAAAAACATATCTGAAGATGTTATGTATATAGTCATTGAAGCTCAGTGACTCTATATTTTACATAGAATCAAATTTCAAATTTTTGTGTAGCATTTAAAGTTTTTCAAAGACTGGGTTTTTCCTGCTTTTCTACATTTCTTATACTTTAAGTCAAAGACACAATCATCCAGCTAGTCTGGCCTTATAATTCCTCCCACATTATACTTTTATGACACTGACATGATAATTCCCAACTCTGTTCCTTTTCACTAACTCTCCCCAATTCTTAGAAGGCTCTCTCTCTTCATCTATACTTCCTAGCCTCTGAAGACTCACTTCAAACCCATTTTTTGTAGATTTTCCCCTGAACTTTTTATATTTATATTGCATGTACAATTTGCTCAAGAAATGATCATAATATTTATGGAGTTTCATGAAGGGAATATTTTCTTGGGTTTGAAAGTAATTATAAAGGTAAGTTTTTATGTTTCACTTTGTAATGTAGTTGTTAAAATTATATATCACATAACTTTTATTTAGTGATTACAATTTCATGAAAGAACATCTTTTAAGTAAAGTGTGGTTGGGACAGCTGGGCATTTCTGTGCATACAGTGCAGATATGAATCTGGAGGGCTTGAGTTCAAATGTCACCTTAGATACTTCAAAATCATGTGACCTTGGGCAAGTCACTCAACCGCATTTGCCTAGCTTTGTGACTCTTTTGCCTTAGAGTTGATCCTGAGATAGAAGGCAAGGGTTTACAAAATAGGTAAAATGGGCTACTGATTCTATGAAAGAAAGAATGGGAAAAAAAGATAATGGCAAGGAAGTACACAGAAGGAGGAAGGAAAGAAGGAAGGAAGGAAGGAAAGAAGGAAGGAAGGAAGGAAGGAAGGAAGGAAGGAAGGAAGGAAGGAAGGAAGGAGTGTTGATTGTTAATAGATGTTTATCTAGTTCACAGATTATTTAAAATGTCTTTTTTTCTCAGCATTGACAACAAAAAAGCTTAGATGTAGACTTTATATAAATATTTAGTTTGAATACTGGAAATACATACATTTTTACTTGGGATGGAGGTGTATTTGTGTGTGACTGAGAGGGGTGTAGGTGTTAGTTATAAAAACATATATATATATATATATGTAGAAATCTCATTACTTATTTTTATATATTATCCATATCATCAATGAAAAATTAAACACCTTTTAGGGACTGGGCACTAAATTTGGCACTAGGGATTCAAATTAGTATTTTACATTTTTCCTATTATATTAGTTCAATAACTAAGTGTTAAATGCATTCAACTATTATCAGATTTTTTATAATGAAAGCCAACTTTAAAAACTTAAAATATTTTCAAACAGTTAAAATAGGCTATGTGTCTACATGTCTTTTAAAAGTATCTTGAAAACTAATAAATATGTAACTGTTCACAGAAATGAAATAAACAGAAATTTGCTATGTCCTTATTTTGATATAATTCATACAACCTCAATGAGCTTTGATGCCATCTTTTCATAAATTTAATAACTTAGAGGTGTTTCATATGTTTTCTTGTTACCATCAAAATATTCTGTAAATATGAAGAATTAACTTTGCTGTGAATGTATATTTTTTTTCAGATTCATTTCTTTGAGAAATTTCTGAAAATATAGGTAATACTGTATACATATATACACATATACACACAGCCACAATTCTCTCCTCTTATCAAATTTAACACCTAATCTAATTTAAAAGATTTGAAAGTAAATGATAAAGCACATATAACACAGAAACAGTTACTGAAGTTTCATATTACTAATATGATTAGAGCAGTTAACAAGTCCCCCCCCAAAAAATACCCAGGATTATTGAGTTTCAAGAATATGTTTTTAAAATATAGTTTAATATCTATTATTGGTTTTGTTAAAAGATATCTATTATATAAGCAAGAGATATTTTTGAGTAGGTACATTTTAGAAAGAGAGAGAAAGAAAAAGAAACAAACAGACAGACAAACAAACAAAGAGAGAGAGAGAGAAAGAATGAGAGAAAGAAAGAGAGAAAGAAAGAAAGAGAGAGAGAGAGAGAGAGAGAGAGAGAGAGAGAGAGAGAGAGAGAGAGAGAGAGGGAGGGACGAAGAAAGGGAGGGACGAAAGGAGAAAAAAATTCATTAAAATAAATCCAGTGAGCCTTACCTCACCCTCTTTTGTAACATTATTATTAAACATTTTTTTCACTCTCCAAAACTTAAAACTGCTCTAGTTTTTGTGGATTCTAGGCCACTGTAATAACAATTCCATTTCCACTTATTTTGGTTTCTATCAAGTCAATGAATGTAATTCTTACAACATTACTTAATATTATGTTTTCTTTCTAAAGTTAATATTTTCAGTCAGCTAGTAGCTTTTTCTTAGGCTTTAAAATCAGGATTTTTAAAAGGAAAAAAATGCAATTTAGAGCAGAGAAGAAATCCCCCATCCAATTATCATCAGCTCATAAATTTGGAACATAGTTAATTAACTGAACTCTTAAGAATTTTGCTGAGAAATGAAGTCAATTTAAAATTAAATTAATTAAATTAAAATGTATTCTAAAACTTGATTGATCAAAACCCATTAATTTCAGTTTTGCTAGTTCAGGCCAGCATTGCCTTGTGTTCTGACCTGATATTACTCTCACCCTATGTACTTTTTCAGTTAGCACTAGAGTGATCAAGCATCATATGCTAAAAATGAAAAAAAATCACTAAAATGGTCTGTAAAATTATATGTATAACCAACTCATACATAAACTAGGAATATGCAGCAGCCTTAGCCCAACAATATAGCTACTCAGCCTCATCATTTTACTGAAGTTGTTGTGTGTGTCAAAATTATCTCTCCCAAGATGATATACCACCATGTAAAAACTAACATATACAAAATTCAATTCACTGCATTTCCCCATAATTGCTGTTCATTCTTATTCCATTATTTCTCCAATTAATAGCATAATTTTCCCAGTTGTTTTATATTCAAAATGTTGATATTTTATTTAATGACATGACATTATACTCTGGGAAAAATTAGTTACTTGACTGCTTTGGAACTCAACTCCCTCAACTTGAAAGGTAAATTGTAGTAAGACTTGAAGTCAAATTATTTAGTCATTTCTGTAACCTAGGAAAGCCATTTAAATATTCCTTGACTCAGTTTCTTCATGTTTAAAAAATGGGATAGATTAGATCATCTCTGAATTTTAACTTTCAACTCAAAATCTATGATCAAATGATCATACAAATAAATGATAGATAAGGTTCCTTCCAGCTTTAAAATATATTATCTTTAAACAATCATCAGAAAACAAAAAGATGATATGAGGGTATCATTTAATAGCCCAGAGATCAAATATGATAACATGTATAAAGCACTTTGCAAAGGCTGAAGTTATGCTAGTGATGGTGGGGTACTCACATACATATCTAAAATAATCTGGAAATCAGACAAAGAAAAATTTCCAGAACATATTTGATCAATTAAGTGAGAAGCTAGTATTTTAATTTATGAAGTCATTGTAGATTCATGTACAAGAAGAGAAAATGGATCATGAATTTGGGAAATGCCTCTCAAGTCAGGTAAAGAAGTATACTATAACTTTAATAGGGGACTTTAATTCAGAAAAATCACTTAAATTTCTTTATATATCTCTCTATCTCTGCCTTCATTCAGAGTCTTTGTTATGCTGATGGCCTAGTTGATATCATAAAACATGAATTTGTAGTGGATCCAATCAATAGGGTTTTGCGATTTTCTCTACTTTTTCCACAGTAGCATTTGAATAGGAAGAAAGACAGAGGATAATAGTGAAGAAAAAAATAGCATACTGCCCTGGAAAGACTGGTGACATATAAGGGGCCAAGTGAGTCAAAGGAAGATGACAATGTCAAATTGAACTTATCTACAAAGGAGTCAAAATCAAGGAAGGAGGAAATTATAGCTAGGCGAGGATTAATAACTAGGGAAAGAACTGAGGATTGAGTGATTGGAGATCATCTAATTATTCCCTTATGCTGATTTCTATTCTATTCTTTTCATGCTTAACTACTAATTCATAATTTCCTTTACTAACTCATTATCTTTCTCTGATCCCTAAGTCACAGTATGGTTGTAGGTCTTTGGTCACTCTATTCTATAATTTATCTTTCTCTGTGCTCATGACTAATTAAGTTATTCAGACCAAATTTCTCTCTGAAGCTTTAGTCCCATATTTCCAAATACCTGATGGAAATCTGCTCCTCATTCATTTTATTTTTTTTTGAAAATTTTATTTAATTAATCAGTTTAGAACATTTTACCTTGCTTACAAGAATCATATTCTTTCCCTCCCCTCCCACCACTCCTTCCCATTGGAGATGCAATTGTACTCGGTTTTACATGTGTCCTTGATCAAAACTTATTTCCATGTTGTTGATGTTTGCATTAGGGTGATCAGTTAGAGTCTACATCCCCAATCATATCCCCATAGACCCATGTGATCAAGAAGTTGTTTTTCTTCAGTGTTCCTACTCCTGCAGTTTTTCCTCTGAATGTGGATAGTGTTTTTTTCTTGTAGATCCCTCTGGGTTGTTCAGGATCACTTCATTGCCACTAATGGAGAAGTCCATTACATTCAATTGTACCACAGTGTATCAGTCTCTGTGTATAATGTTCTCCTGCTTCTGCTCCTTTCACTCTGTATCACTTACTGGAGGTTGTTCCAGTTCACATGGAATTCTTCCAGTTTATTATTTCTTTGGGCGCAATAATATTCCATCCCCAACAAATACCACAATTTGTTCAACCATTCCCCATTTGAAGGGCATCCTCTCATTTTCCTTTTTTTTTGCCACCACAAAGAATGCAGCTATGAATATTCTTGTACATGTCTTTTTCCTTATTATCTCTTTGGAGAACAAACCCAGTAGTGCTATGGCTGTATCAAAGGGCAGGCAGTCTTTTAGAGCCCTTCCTTGCCCATTTTAGAAAAATCTAATGCATCTTTGACTCTTGTCCAATTCATACCATTCAAATAATCAATTAGCAATTCCTGGTGAGTCTTCCAGGTTTTTCCCCATCTACCTGGTCTTTCTCTCCATTAACATAGATATCATCCCAGTAAGGCTTATCTTGTTTTTCATTAAGACTTTTATAGCCTTCTTTCTAGTTTTCCTGTCCAATCCATTTTCCAAACTGTGGGCAAAATTATCTTCCTAATTATCACATTTGACCTTATTTTTTACTAAGAATTGTATAATTCTTTACTTAGACAAATTATGTAACTTGAGCTTCACAATTAACCCATAATTTAGAAATATAGTGCAAGAAATATTATTATTATTCTCATTTTAAAATAAGGAAATGAGGATCATACAGGTAAAATGACTTATTCAGGGTCATAAAGGCAATAAGGACAAAAACTGGAAATTTGAATCCTGTTCATTCTGACTCAAAAGGTGGTATACATCATTCTTAATAACTCCTCAAAAAGCCATCTATGAAACAATATTTCCTATAAATATAAATGATTTAATCTCATATTTACATCATTTAACAATATGACTCCATCCTATGGCTAACTTAATTAATGCTAACTTTTCAAACAATCCATATGCCCTCCAAAAGAGATTGCCAGCTCTTCTACCCTGACAAACCACAAACTGACTCATAAAATAGGCCTTAAGATTATAGATTTAGAAATGGAATAAACTATAGAAGCCTTTGAATATGATCCTCTAATCATACAGATGAGGAAACTGAAACCAAAAAAGGTTAATGGACTTGCCCAGGATCACATTGCTAATAAGTGTCTGAAGCCAAATTTGAACCCACTTCTTCCTGTCTCTTGGAGCAATATTCTCTCCACTATGCCATGCAATATTCTCATAACCTAGCATTTCTATGAAGTTTGCAAAGAGCTTTACATATGTTATCTCATTTGATCCTTAGAAAAACCCTATAAGGAAGCTGCTATTATTATATACAGTTGGCAGATGAGAAAAATAAAGTGCTATGTTCTTAAATGATTTGCCTACAGTCAATCTGCTAAAGTGTCAGATGGTAGGATTAATACTTGGGTCATCTTGAATCCAAGTCCAACACTCTGTGCTCTAATTCTCCTACCTGACTTGGTATACAACAAAATGAAGACTTTCAATATTAAAAGGATATAGGCATCCTTTATGTCTAATACCTGAAAAACAGTCTTTCTATTTAATTATTTTCAGTAGTTGGGGCCATGTGAATGAATAATTCTAAATTATGTCATATTGGGCATCAAACTAATAGATTTTCATTCTTTATTATGTTTTTCTTTCCCATTCTCCTTATTCTCACCCTGTACTTCAAGTCAAACACATAGCAATAAGAACAAGAAGAAATATATACAATTTAACTGTGATGTACAACTACATAGATTCATTGAATGACAGACATGGACAGAACTTTAGAATTCATCTAATCCAGTTCCTTATTTAATGATGCCAGGAGGAGTGAAGGAACTTAGCCAGATAATAATCAGATTCAATTTCAAATCTTCTGATTCAAGTTAATTATTTTTCCATTATGCAATACAGCTATTTAAAAAATTTTTATTTTAAGTACCTATAAAAGGTAGAGAAGGAAAATATACCATTATAAAGAACACAAAAACAAAATTGAGATTTGCAAGCCTTGCTAGACAATAATTTTCAAAATATTTTATATGTTTGTATGATAAATAAGAATGTTCAACTAGGAAATCATGGGAGTACGTTTGCCAAGGTAGTGAAAGAGTATATAACAGTGATATCAAACCTATGGCATGGATGCCAAAGTTGGTATGCACATGGCCATCCTCCACCTCCCGCCTCCAGAGTTTATTACTAAATAAGTCTATGTACTCTGAAGGAGCTGCTTTCCTCCCCTATCCACCCTACCCAATGACATTTTTTCACATCCACACCCCTCTTCCCATTAGCCCGATGGGAGCACACAGGGAGTAAGGTGGGTGGCTCACAGGCAACAGAGCTGGAGGGGAGCAGAACACTCAGACCTCTCCCACCCTCTTCACCAGTCTGAGGATATTCCTCATTTCCCCCACCTCTCCTTCTAGCAGCCCAATGGAAGCTCTTTTCCCCTACCCTGTCTGGGGTAAGGGGGGCAGGGTGCATCTAGCACTTGGTTGGGGGAGGGTCATAGCACATGGGTGCCAGGCAAGGCACTCTGTCTGGGGGATGGGGCCTCTCACTGTCTCCAAAAGGTTCACAATCACTGGTATATAGGTTCATTATTTTTCAGCCTATCATGGAACAAATTTACATATCCTTTGCTAGTACAGACATGAATGAAGGCTGCATTGGTTTAAGGGAAAAGAGAGGGAAAGAGACAGAGAGACAACAGAGAGAGAGACAGGGACAGAGAGACACATAGATGGAGACAGAGAGACAGAGAGACACAGAGAGACAGAGAGACACAGAGAGAGAAGATTTCTATATAACACAGAGTAGTCGTAGCTGGTTCCATGTAATCCATCTGCCTCCAAAAATTAGTATTTAAACAAAAGGGCACACTGGCTGTTGGTTTTAGAGTTTAGTCTGCATAGATTATGATTTTAGAGTTGAATGTCCTGTATTCTGATAGGACATTGTGAATTAAATAAGTCAAAGGAACATGTGAGAATAGGACTTCCCTTGAGTTTGGGAAATTTTAAATCATGTTTACCAAACAAAGTATTTCCCAGGCCCCTGAGTCAAGTAATAGATATATTACCAGGGTACATATTATAGGAAATACTTGGTTCCTTGTTGAAACCTAGTTCTACAACAGGTGGAAAGATAAGGCTTTTTTTCTGATTGTATAGAATTTTCACAATGGATGGTTATTCCTAATTTCAGGGAGTTTGTAAGGATGTCAATAATATCATTCCATAATAAACAAAGTCATCCAGGACACTAAAATACTCTTTCACTGCCAAAATAAAACCTGAAATCATGGCCAAAGCCCCCTTTTCCACCAGAAGGGACTTAGAAAATCCACTTATTATCAAATCCTGAGTATTTTCCTTTTGGCATAAAGTAGCACCAGTCTGTGATGAAGAGTCACACTACTTACTCCATCTCCAACTTACCCCCCAAAATTAATCCTTAAATAACAATAGCACTGCATGTTTGACCACCTGATTCTGTCCAGCAGCCCAGAAGTTCTGATCATCATCCATCCTTTCCATCTTTTTTTATTGTGAATCTTTCCTCTCAATAAAGTTAGCTACCTATATTCTCCCCCTGCAACTCTTTCTTGGCTTTCATCCTTCCTTTTACTATCCTTTGGAACCTTGAACAACAACAAAAGACTATTTTTTCTCTGCCTAGATGAAAAAATAGGACTTGGGAGGTATAATTTTAGTAACAAAGCCACAAGGGTTGAAGAAGACATATTTACTTTTTTTTTTCTGTGCAGAGATAGAAAAGGGGTAGAGCAGAATAAGCCTCTTCCTTTTTATATAGTAACAACATCCTTCTCCCTGAAATTCTCAGCCTAATTGAAATTGTTTTCCCCCTCCTTATACCTTATCATTCACATCCAAACAATGGTGCGGTAGTAAATAGTCCCAATAAGAAGTAATGAGGACCTTGAAATATGGTGACTATATGAACAGAGAATCAGGGACAGATGTAGAAGGAGAACTTGAAAATTAACTGGATTTGTAGTTATAGATGGAATCATGAGTAGTACGCCAAAAAAGTGCCTTTTTCCCAAAGTCTGAAATTTAGAGGGTACAAAAAGCTAAGGCAATAACTTTTAAATTGGCTATGTAAATGTGTGATATTTATATTTTGTTTATTCAATAGCATAGAAGAAACTAAGATAAGCACTCAACAAGAATAAGTAATTAAAGGATGAAATTACAACATGGAATGCCTCTTTCCACCATCTACCAAATATTCTTCCCCACCTCAATCAAATACCACTCTGGCAGCAAGCCAAAAGTGCTCTATCTCTATTTCCCCATTAAGGTTGATGAGTTGTCCAGATCTCCCCCTTTGGGGGACTCTCAGAATTTCCTTGCAGTGACAATTTTAAGATACCTCCAAATATATCACCAACATTCTGAGGTTCCTATTAATAATATCCCTTCCCATTAAAGTCAATTTGTATCAATAACTTCTTATACTATTTTCACAAGTTATCTAAACCTTCTGATTTGAGGAGATCTGAAGATTCTGTGGTTTCAAACTTGCTAGTTATATTTCTAAACAAGGCAGAGAAAATAACTTAGTGTTTTATCTAGGGTCCATGCCTTGATGAATCATTGAATCTTTATGAAGACATTGAATCAATGAAGATATTGAATGTCTTTAAAGTTATAATGCAGGTTTTAAGGGACAGATAATGATTTTAAATATGAACATATTGAGTTTCAAATGCCAGCATCACATACAATTTGAAATGTTCAGCAAGCAGTTAAAAATGTTGAATTAGTGTTTGGGGACATTGGGTGCTAAGTATATATATTTGGAAGCTATCTGCATAATAACCAAAATTGAAGTTTTATTAATATTATCCAAGTACCAAAGTCCAATGTTATGAGACTCTTTCTTTATTGGTAGAGTTCACTGAACCATGCCTATGTGAGAGGAGGAGCAGAGGAAGAGAGAGGAGAAATATTTTTAGACATTTCAGAGTCCTCCAAATTTAAAAGAGAAGACTCCTAATAATCCAAACTCTTTTCAAGTTCCTGAATAGAGGAAACTATGGGGAAAACCTGACATGTAACTTAATCATGTCCTTATTTTCAACTTGCTCATCTATAAAATGAGAATTTTCATCTTTGGATAAGACCTGTTTCTTAGTTGATCTGATTTCTTTTCTCCCAATGAAAGACCTGCTCCAAGCTATATTATCTGGAACATGTACTCATAGTAAAACTTTCTCTTGCCTTCTATTTTTTGATAGGCTTGGACAAATAGGTTGCTTTACAATTTTCCATATATGTACATTGTGGAATTGTTATTTAGTTTGAAGGAAGTCAAGCTTTGGATATGTTTGGGGATCCCTTTTCTCATTAAGAAATAGCAATCAGGAGTTTAGCTTTAACTTAAAAACATGCACACTAACTAATAATATTTAAGGGATAGATCCAGCATATTATTTCCTCTCTTTTGGAGAAGGAAAGAGCTAGTGTGTGGCCTCCAATCACCTGCTTTCTTTGTTGGTAGAAATTAAAGTCTCCCTTTTAGAAGGGTGGCAGAGAAGATGCTAGAGATGTACATATTCTTTCCTCCCTTTCAGAAAAATCAGGACAATTTTGCTAGATTATTCTATCACCAGAGTAGAAAAGATAAAGTTAGAAAAGTTCAAAGGACAGACCACTGGAGGACACTCACAGTTAGGATCTAGAAGGAGGAAAATTATTCATTAAAGAGACAAAGGAAAAATGAAGGAGATAAGAAAAGAATCAGTAGAAAGCAAAGTATAAAGAAGTAGTTTTACATAAAGTCAAATGATCCCAAAAATTATGAAAATGTTGTATATTGAATAGTGGGTAGACAAATTTATTAGGGCAAACTTTGGAATGAAAACACTCTACATCCCCAGTTAAAAAAGAAAAGGAACTCCTTATAAAGAATCATCAGTGGATAAGGTTCCATTGGGAAGCATGTGTATAAACAGTTATGACTATAGCCAGTCTTTTTTCACTAACAAGAAATTGGTTATGACTCATCTTAGAATAGTCCCAATTCTGGAACACTATTAATTTGAATAAAATAAAGTAGAATATACAGAATGTTACACATTTGCTTGAAGTAGGGCATATTCTTCCAAGGTGATTCTGCTCCTTCTTCACTATGAGGTAGATGTTGAGGCTGTAGAATTCACATATATTGAATTTCAGGTTTTCTTAATATGAAGAAACAACAGTTGGTAGTGTGTGGGTGTGTGGCAATTTTTGAGCGTGTAAAGCCTCTATTTCTCAGTTATAGAGGAATATAAAGTGTAACTCTCCCACATTTTAACTGTAGACATGGTACTTTACTTTCAATTTATCAGACTAAATTTCTCTTAACATCAGCAGAAAACTAGCACATAAAAGGGAGGGCATAAGTACATAATAACTCATTCTCTATTGCCAATTTCATACCAAATATTGAAAACAAAGCAAAAAAATTCCCATGAAACCAAACTTAAAGAACCCATAATTTAATCCTTACCTCCGCAGGATGGTTTTATATTGTTACAAAATTAAGCTTAACTGTAATTTTCATAGTACTTCCACAAGTCTATGCAGCAACTGTTTCCATGAAAGTAGAGCATTGACTAAAGTGAAATGAGGCAAATTCCTCATGACATCATATACTATTGATCTTGTTATCAAAGAAATCTATGGATTTCTAGTTTGCAAGAATACATAAATATGTACATGGGATTTTCATTTTATTAAGTGGAAATAAATATATAAAATCCTATAAATTATGCATGCCCAATCATAACTTTATCTTGCTTTTCTTCCACTGATCTGAAGAAGGAACAAATCCTCAGCTATGGTATATGGATAGTGTAATAAAAATAAAATTACTTTTCAAATCTGAATGACACAGGTCAAATGTCTCATTGCAACTTAATAGTCATTATGAAAGTCAATTGAACTAGATAAACTGTTGACAGGATTGCTACCCTGATGATAAATATATTTTTCAAGTGAAAGGACTTTCTCAACCATCTGAAGAAAATTATCCCAGCTAGTTTAGCTCCACAAAATATGTATTCCATCTGATAGGTAATAATACTTAATTTGAAATATGATTTATCATATTAGAATGTTATATATTTTCTAGTTGCATTTGCTTAGTATGAATAAAGTAATAAGTTATATCTCTAATGTTTAGGCCGCTATAGATGAGGAATAATACATGTAAAGTGTCAAAAATGCTCCATATAAATGTGTTACTGGTTTTAAGTTAAATTTTAGGCAGTACCTTTTAAATTCAACCATGGATTCAAATAAGACTAATTAAATTGTTAATTTTAAGCAAAATAACATGTTAGATGTCCAAAAAGTTACATAAACAAATAATATATTTCCTTGTCATCATGGAGATTACATGCAATTGCAAGAATTAAAACTCATAAATAAACAATAATTTTACAAAAAGTATCTATCAAAGAGTTTTTTTCCCCTTGCCGCCTCTCCAATATGCAGTCCATCTTTAAGATGGTTGCTAGGTTAACTTAACTCATGGACTCATCTGTCACATCAATGTGTTGTAGCTTAATTGTGACCAATTCTTCGTGATCCCATAAACTATAGCTATCCATGGGGTTTTCTTATCAATGATACCAGAGTGGCTTGTCATTTCCTTCTCTAATAGATCCAGTGGATCTTTTTGTCAGGTAATCAGAGGTTATGTGACTTGACTAAATCCCGACAACCAGAAAGTATTGAGGTCAGATTTGAATTCCAATTTTCTTGACTCTAGGGCCAGCACTCTTTTTACTAAGCCACCTTGCTGCCTCCTAATCATAGATATTGAGTGACTTGTCCAAGGTCACACAGCTCAGATGTATCTGTAGCTGAATTTGAACTCAGATCATCATGATTCTAGGTTCACTGCTCTAACTACTAAGCCCCAGTGGCCTCTTCTCACATCAGTGTATATCACATCAATTCCTATTCCAATACTTTCTTTCCTCCATATTGCCAATCAAGGAAAAGTTAACCTTCTTTGGCCACTTAAGGTGTATTACTATTTTGTTCAAAACTAATTTTCTCACTTTTGTTTACTCTCCTCCATCAAAACTGAACTAATCACTATTTTCCCTTCAATCTTTAGCTCATTCTATCCCCTGTGCTGACGTCATACCCTCCCTTATTCACCAGCTGAAATCTTGCCTATCTTCAAATTTTGTCTCCTTCAAAAATACTTTCCTGAAGTCCTCTAGTGATAAGGTATTTTATGCTCCTACTATCAGACTTTATCTATGCCATTCTGTGCCTCCTGAGCTAGTATCAGGCATTCTTTTGTATTTGAAATGCTTATACCTATCATTTAGTAAGTGCACACATACATCAAATATATCATTGATACACACATTAATTCTAAGATCCATGATGGTAAGAACCATTTGTGATGTAGAGCTATAGTCTCCTCAGCATCAGCATATTATATATAAGTAGAGACTTTAAAAATAAACATTGTGGTGCAGCTGGGTTGCCCAGTGGATTGAGAGTCAGCCTTAGAAACAGGAGATCCTGGGTTCAGATATGGCATCAGACACCACTTCCTAGCTGTGTGACCCTGGGCAAGTCACTTATCTCTCACTGCCTAGCCCTTACTACTCTTCTGCCTTTTTACCAAAAAATAGTATTGATTCTAAGCCAAAAGGTAAGGATTTTTTTATACCCTTACCTTCCATCTTAGAGTCACTACTGTGTATTAGCTCCAAGACAGAAGAGTGGTAAGGGCTAGGCAATGGGGGTCAAGTGATTTGCCCAGGGTCACACAGCTGGGAAGTTTCTGAGGCCAGATTTGAACCTAAGACCTCCCGTCTCTAGGCCTGGCTCTCAATCCACTGGGCTTTTGCTGCCCCCAAAAAGGTAAGGGTTTTTATAAATAATTCAAAAATAAAATGAACAATGAACAAAATGTATGAGTCTTCTGGAAAGAAGTTTTACTTATTCTGTCATCTGAATCATTCTTTTCATTATTTAGCATTTTAATCAGCAAATCATGCTGTTTCTTAGCATAATTAAGGTATCTGACTTTTCCTCAGAATGGATGAAATTAAAAAAAAAACACTGAAAAGACAATTATTTCAACTTGAGAGGAGTTTTTTTTTAAATGTAAATATATCACATCTAGAAATACTTTCTAGAAACTGTAAAAAGTTAAAATTGAGAGAAAGGTTTCAAAAGAATAAAACACCAACTATAAACAACTTGGTATTCTTTCTACCTTCTAATTGCATTTGTTTTCTATCTTAGTTGTATTACTATCTATCGATAGTAAGATAATAATGTCTTATTTTCATCTTTTGCTGTATATTAATATCTTTTTGGAGTGATTCCAGGATTGGCCTGGAACTCTTCACTTGCTCCCTAAGTTTGGACACTCTATATTATACCCAGGGATGTCCAACCTGTTACCATATGTCAGGTTGGCCACAATACTCCAAAGAATAACTTAAACCACATTTAAATGCATGGGGAGATATTTATCAAAAATAAGAAATAGGAATAGAATAGAATAAAATATAATGTTAATATGTGGTTTTTTTGTCATAGATCTTTGCATAAATTCTTCTTTATAGTTTAATGGTCTGCATTTATATTAGAGTGGGACATAACTACTCAATAAAATACAATCACTATTTTGAAACTAGCATTGCTTTTATTAGAATACCATTACTTTTAATCTGTCTTAATCATTTTTTTTGTTTTCCAGTTAAAAAGTGACTATATTTTCTCTTGGCATATTCTTAAATAAAAAGGAGTCTTTACAATCAATTTAGTTCTTTTAAAACAGATATCAACCTCCTTAAGATTGTTTATTTTCTATAAATCAATACAATAGTGCCTGTTTCATCTACTTCCTGAGATTGTTGTGATTCCCAATATATATCCCAATATCCTAATACATAATATAAGCAAAATGATTTACACACTTTAAAATGCTCTGAGAGCTCTAAAACTATCTGTGCAATTTTAGGCTTATTAAAGATCAGAATGCACTGAGTCAAGATACCTTGTAATAATATTTCTTTTTGTTGTTGTTAACAAAAATGGAAGCCTGATATCAGAAATGGAACTATTTTGTAAGAATATTATTAATAATCCATATTAAATATCTGAACTAACTGAGACTAGAAAGCAATACAAAGGACAAGAGGACTTTGAAGTTATACTGGAGAAAAGATCTTAAAATCATGAATTTATTTTTTTAATCCCCACCATCAGTACTAAAATTAATACTCTGTATTACTTCCAAGTTAGAAGAGTAGTAAGGAATAGGCCATGGGGGGTTAAATAACTTGCACAGGGTCACATAGCTAAATGTCTGAAAATATGTTTGAACACTGGATCTCTTATCTCTAGGTCTGGCTCTCAAACCAATAAGATACTTATCTGTCCCAAAACTCATGAATTTAGAACTAGAAATTTAAATTATCAAATCCAACCTCTTTGTTTCATATATAAGGAAACTTAAATTGTCATGTCAAGGGTGAAACAGCTACCAGTTATCTAAAGGGAGTTTTGAATGAAAGTCTTCTTGACTCCAAATCTAACACTCTATTCACTGTATGATATTATTTCTATGTACTGACCAAAGAAGGAATAAGACTGATGAGTTAAGAAATCATGAAACTATAATCTATTTTAATGTTGTTTTAGCTACCAAATTTTTTTCAAACTAAAAAAAGATGAGAATTAAATGGCTAATAGGAAATTAAGCTTCAAGAGAAGTTGAATAAATAATATATATTCACTGTTGACAAGTTCATGTCACTTGCTGTGAACCATATCTATCTCAGCACACAAGAAGAAATGGAAAAAAAAATTCATAGCATGAGCTTCAAAAAGTTTTAAAATATGCCACAATGTGGTAAAAGAATAGAACTCAACATAAAAAATATGTCTGCAAATAATAGATCACTATTTCAATACTTGAAAAATTCTAGAATGTTTAAGTGTTTAGGTCCATGATGGAAAATCTATGAATGGTGTGCCAAAGATGGCTTGCAGAGATCACCTTGATGGAAAACATACCTAGTCCCACCCCTTAAATGTGGGGTGTAGGACACTGAATCTCTGAGCCATATCACCATCTAGGCTTCCCCCATATTCCCCATGAGATTTGAGCAGCAGACCCCTAACTCAGTCCTCCTCTGCAATGACTGGGTACAGAGGCCAGGGTCCCTGTGCCTGGAGGAGTTGGCTGCCCATCCCCCACAACCTGCCTGGGAACCAAGCCCTGTGTCCCCAAATCAGGTCAGCAGGACAATGCACAAAGGCACAGGGTCCCTAAAAGTTCCTAAAAGGTTCAACATCGCTGCTCTAGTTAGTAAATAAAATAAGAAAAAATGCAACACAAAAAGTGTGTATAGTTTCATCAAGAACAAGTCTTTCCCTGTTAATCTAATTTCTTTGACAATTTGATTGGACTAACTGATCACAGAAATGTCAATTTAACTTGCCTAAGAGAGATATTAGGTGAAGAAACTAAACATTCTTTTGAGGTTGGTTCTGATTGTTAAATATTTGTTTTATTTTGCTTTGCTATCCAGTAGTAATCTGTATCCCTGAAAATTAGAAATTTTGTTCTTCCTCCAACACCAAGCAGAATAATTCCAATTCTGAAAATTGAGTAAAATCTGTCTGAAAATTTGATGTGGATGGTGTAGAAATGTTATTTGTTAATTTATTTTTAATTTATATTTAGATGAAAATATATTGCTTTGTTGGTACTTTATACTTATCTTCTCTTTGGAAAAGGGATGATTTTTTGTAATTATGTTAATATATTAAATGAAACAAAAATAATAAAGATAACTAATTAGATGGGTAGAAAGTGGACAGCATTTTTTAAAATTTCTATTTGTACTTCCAAGTAAAAATATATTCAATGTGGGTTAGGGAACCCACTGGTTAAGAGTAAAATGAAAACCAGTGGCTGATGGTGTGGCAGTTGTTAGAGAACCTTACTTCTTCCAGTGAGATTTGATTCAAGTTAATTACAGCTCATAATAGTGACACATCTGATTAATGAGACAAAATGATCTCTGAAAAAGGCTTGAGAAGTGCAAAACAACTACTACTACACAAAGATTTTTCAAATGGATGGAACGAACTGCCACTTGCTTTTGAGGACCAATAACAATGCAGGAACTACATGGATATAATTAAAAAGCACATTTTTTACATGAAGTAAGACAAATAATTGCAGAAAAATTAATTGTTCATAGATAGGCAGAGGTTATAATTTAAATGGCAAACCTATTTTAACAAATATATCTATTCAATGGTATCTCAATTAAATCACCAGTAATTATTTGATTGAGTTAGAAAAAGCATAGTAAAATTAATGTGGTAGAATAAAAGATCAAAAATAGCAAATAAGTCAATAATAAAAGACATAAAAGAAGGGAGTATATCAGTACCATATTTTAAGTTGCATTATAAAGTGGTAATCATCAAAACTATTGATACTGGCTAAGAAATAGAAAGATAGAACAATAGAACAGAATAAACATACAATAAATAGCAGCAACAGATAATACTAATCTTGTATTTGACAAAGTCATGGTCCCATGTCTTCAGGATAAGAACTCACTGGTACAAATTGATAGGATAACTAGAAACTAATTTGGTAGAAATTAGATAAAGACCAATATTTTAAACCATCCACCAAGATAAGATCAAAATTGTTACATGATCTAGACATAAAAGGAGATACCATAAAAAAGTTATAACAGGGAACATACTGCCTATCAGATCTCTGTCTAGGAGAGGAATTTATAAGTCAATAAGAGATGGAAAGCATTATGAAATGTAAAATGGAGAACTAGGAGAACATTAATTGAAACATTTTTGCAAATAAAATAAATGCTGCCAAGGAAACCTTTCAGATAGATCTCATATCTAAAATATATAGATAAATTTGTCAGATTTGTAAGAAGAGCCATCTCCCAATTGATAGAGTCAAAAGATATGAACAGACAATTTTCAGATGAAGAGATCAGTCACATATTAGTATATGAAAAAATGTTCTAAATCACTACTGATTTAAATTACTTGTGCAAAAATCACACAGCTATTATATATCTGAAGCCAGATTTGAACTCAAGAAAATGTCTTCCTGACTATAGTAGTAGTAGTAGTAGTCTCTCTGTAACGGAGGATGACAATTATCTTTGTGTGTGTTTTTGTGCACAAAGACATTTGTGCATGAAGATTTCAGTGGAAAAGTCGATGCACAGAGACAGTCCCACTCTCTCAGCGTTGGAAGCCTGGGTCCAGTGGCACGTAAAATCGTTATGTCTGCAGACTTCCTCAGCTGCATTAGATGGCCGTGTTGTCTTTTGTGCTCCAACACGCCCTAAGCACTCCACAGTGCCTTGCTGCATCGCCATCTCAGCCTTTGAACTTTCTTATTGGTTTCTTCCACCTGTTCCACTGAAACAGTCTTCACATGCTGGGTGAGCAAAGCCCTGGTTCACCAGGGGTCGATGACCCGATGGCTACCCTCACAAGGTTTGGCCGGCCTGTCGAAGCTGTTGCCTGGGGTGTGGTGCTAGCAGCTACTGGGAGCCACAGGTGAGAGCTGGGTGTGTCAGGTGAAGGTCAGAGGCTGGAGAGCTGCCCTAGGAGGTCATGACAAGCCTTCCATACCAAAGATATTACTCCTCCCTAAGCACCCCATACACCCCTGACTATACCTAGCACTTTATCTGCTGTACCACCTAGCCTACTTTTTTTAATGTATAGAATGAAAATCAAGTGCCAAAGCAAAATTTATAATGCATCAGATAAACTAAAAAAGATAGGAGTTGGAATTATGCTCTCAGACAAAGCAAAATGAAAAATTTCTGGTAAAGTACTAAGGAATGATCTTTGGGATCTAGCTCAACCAAATTTAATTGTTATTTAGTTATATCTGACACTTTTTGACTCCATCTGGGATTTTCTTGACATTTACTTTTATTTCTTCTCTGGTTTTTTTTTATTTATTTGTTTAAATGTTTTTCCATGTTTACATGATTTATTTTCTTTCCCTTCTCTCTTCCCTCCCATCCCCCAGAACTGACAAGCAATTCCACTAGGTTGTAAAAAATGTTGTCATTTGATACCTAATTATATTTACTTCATTTTTATCTATAGAGTGATTTTTTTAAATCCCTAAACCCCAAATCACATACCCATATATACATGTGATAATTGATGTTATATGTTTTTCTTTTGAATTTCTAATCCCATAATTCTTTCTCCCAATTTGGTTAGCATTCGTTTATATAAATCCTTCAGGAGTATCTTGGCTTGTTGCATTACTACTAGTATCAAGGTCCGTTACATTGTTTTTTTCCACAATGTTTTACTTTCTGTGTATAATGTTCTCCTGGTTCTGCTCATTTCACTCAGCATCAGTTCATTGAGGTTTTCCCAGATATGAAAAGCCTATAGTCCATCATCCATTATATCACAATAGTATTCTATCACCATAATAAACCACAATTTGTTCAGCTATTCACCAGTCAAGGGACTCCCCCTCATTTTCCAAATTTTTGCCACCATAAAGAGTATGGATATGAATACTTTTGTACAGGTATTTTTCCTTATTATATCTTTGGGGTACAAACCCAGATGTGGTATTGTTGTATCAGAGGGTATGCATTTTAAAGCCCTTTGAGCATAATTCCAAATTGCCTTCCAGATTGACTGGATTAATTCACAACTCCACCAACAATGCATCAGTGACCTGATTTTGTCACATTCCCTGCAACATTTATTACTTTTCTTTGCTGCCATATTGGCCAGTCTTCTAGGTGTAAGGTCATATCTCAGAGTTGTTTTTATTTGCATTTCTCTAATCAGGAAGGATGTAGAACACTTTTTCATTTGCTTATTGACAGTATTGATCTCTTCATTTGAAAATTGCCTATTTATATCCCTTGGCCATTTGTCACTAGGGGAATGGTTTGGATTTGGGGGGGGGGGTAAAATTTACTTAACACCTTATAAATTTAAGAATTGAGACCTTTGTCAGAGATTTTTGTCATATTTTTTTTCAAATTTGTTGCTTCCCTTCTAATTTTTGTTCCATTGGTTTTGTTTGGGCAGAAACACTTTAATTTAATATAATCAAAATCATTTGTTTTAAATTTTGTAATGTTCCTGATGTCCTGCTTCATCTTAAATGTCTTCCTTTCCCATAGATCTGATAGATATACTATTCTATGATAACCTAATTTGTTTATGATTTCCCTCTCTATATTTATCATTTATCCACTCTGAGTTAATCTTGGTATAGAGTGTAAGATGTTGATTTAAGCCTTATTTCTCCAGACTGTTTTCTAATTCTCCCAGCAGTTTTTTGTCAAATACTGAGTCTTGTCCCAAAAGATGGGATCTCTGGGTTTATTGAAAACTATCTTGCTACTGTAATTTACCCTAATTATATTCCATTTATCCACCTTTCTATCTCTAAGCCAGCACAATTCAGTTTTGATGATCACTTCTTTATAGTATAATTTGAGATTTGATGAAACTATGCCTGCATCCTTCACATTGTTTTCATCATTTCCCTTGATATTCTTGATCTTTTGTTCTTCTAGATGAACTTTGTAATATTTTTTTTCTAATTCTATAAAAAAAAGTATTTTTGGTAGTTTGATAAATATAGCACTGAATAAGTAAATTAATTTAGGGATAATTTTCATTTGTATTATATTAGCTCAACCTAGTCATGAGCAATTGATGTTTTTCCAATTGTTTATATCTACTTTTACTTGTGTGAAGAGTGTTTTGTAATTATGTTCATATAATTCCTGAATTTGTCTTGGCAAGTAGTTTCCAGGGTATTTTACTTTGTATAGAATGATTTTAAGTGGAGTTTCTCTTTTTAACTCTTTCTGTGGGGTTTTGTTAGAAACATATAGAAATGTTAATGATTTATGTGGGTTTGTTTTGTACCCTGTGACTTCGCTAAAGTTATTGATTGTTTCTAATAATTTTTAGTTTATTTTCTTAGATTTCCTAGGTATAACATAATGTCATCTGCAAAAGACTGTTAGTTTAGTTTCCTTATTGCCTATTTTGATCCCTTCAATTGCTTTATCTTCTCTAATTGCTAGTGCTAGCATTTCTATTCCAATATTAAACAGTAGTGATGATAATGGGCATTCATGATTCAATCTTGATCTTATGGGGAATACATCTAACTTATTGCTATTGCAGATGATATTTGCATATGGTTTCAAATAAATACTGTTTATTCTTCTGAGGAAAAGCCCTCTAATTCTTGTACTTTCTAGAACTTTCAATAGGAATGGGTTTTGTATTTTGTCAAAGGATTTTTCTGCATTTATTGAGATAATCATGTGAATTTGATTAGTTTGATTGTTAATATGATCAATAATATGGATGGTTTTTCTAATATTAAACCATCTGTGAAGCAGTGGTATAAATCTCACCTGGTCATAGTGAATAATCATTGTGATAACATCTTATAGCCTTTTAGCTAGTATTTTATTTAATATTTTTGCATCTATGTTCATTAAGCATATTGGTCTATAGTTTTCCTTTTCTCTTTTCAGTCTTAAGGTCTTGGGAATCAGTATCATATTTGTATTATAAAAAGAATCTGCTAAGACTCTTTCTTTGGTCTAATTTTTCAAATCATTTGTAGAGTATTGGGATTAATTGATCTTTAAATGTTTGATAGAATTCACTTGTGAATTCATCTGGCTCTGGTAGGAAGTTCTTTAATGTCTTATTAAATTTCTTTTTCTGATGTGGGATTATTTAAGTATTCTATTTCCTCTTCTGTTAATCTTGGCAATTAATATTTTTGTAAATATTCATCAATTTCACCTAGATTTCCATGTTTATTGCCATATAATTGGACAAAATAGTTATAATAATCACCTAAATTTCTACTTCATCAGAGGTGAGACCATCCTTTTTATTCATGATACCGTTAATTTGATTCTCTTCTTACTTTTTCTTAATTAGATTAATCAGATGCTAGTCATGTTTATTAGTTCAATAGTTCTTTTACTTTCAATTTTATTCATTTCTCGTTTGAGTTTTACGATTGCCAGTTTGGTCTTTATCTGAGGGTTTTTAATTTGTTCTTCTAGTTTTTTTTTAGTTGCATGCCCAATTCATTCATCACCTCTTTCTCTTTTTTGTTAACATGGCCACTCAGTGATATGAATTTTCCCCTGAGTACTGCTTTGGCTGCTTCCCATAGATTTTGATATGTTGTTTCTGCTTTGCCATTCTCTTCAATGAAATCATTAATTGTTTCTATGATTTGTTCTTTAACTAACCAATTATTGAGAGTCATATTATTTAATTTTAAATTAATCTTTAATTTGCCCCTCCATGTATACTTACTAATTATAATTCATATTGCATTATGATCTGAAATGGTTGCATTTATTATTTCTGCTTCTTTAAATTTGTTTGCAATGTTTTTATGTTCTAGTACATGGTCAATCTTTGTTCATGTACCAGGTGCTGCTATAAAGGAGATTTGTTCCTTTTTGTCCCTATTTCTTTTTCACCATATATCTATTAATGCTAATTTTTCTAAGATTTCATTCACATCTCGAATTTCTTTCTTATTTATAATATGATCTGATCTATCTAGATCTGATAGAGGAAGGTTCAGATTTCCCACTAGTATAGTTTTACTATCTATTTCCTCCTTGTGCTCCAATAGTTTCTCCTTTAAACATCTTGATGCTATACTATTTGGTGCATACATGTTGAGTACAGATATTTCTTGTTTATCCA
The DNA here is from genome assembly GCF_027887165.1 of Monodelphis domestica. Lineage (NCBI taxonomy): Eukaryota > Metazoa > Chordata > Mammalia > Didelphimorphia > Didelphidae > Monodelphis > Monodelphis domestica. The sequence goes on along the minus strand of NC_077229.1, from coordinate 330,126,448 downwards.
TACTGCCTTTTATCAGAATCTAATTACCTTCTTTATCTGTTTTAATAGGATCTATCTTTACTTTGACTTTGTCACATATTGTGATTGTGATTCCTGCCTTCCTTCTCTTAGTTGAAGCCCAATAAATTCTGCTCCAACCTCTAACCTTTAGTCTGTATGTGTTTCTACCTGCCTCATGTATGATTTTTGTAGACAACATATAGTACAATTTTGGTTTTTAATCCCCTCTGCTTCTATTTAATGGGTGAGTTCATTCCATTTACATTAATAGCTATGATTACCATCTGTGTGTTTCCCATCATTTTGATTTCCTTTTCTATTCCTGCCCTTTGTTCTTTCACTATTTCTATCTACATCAGTATTTTTCTTTTTATCAGCCCCCCTTTTCCCCACCATTTTTTTACTTTCTTTCCCAACACTACCTTCTTATTCCCCTCTTATTTCTATATAGGGGCTATTAATTATCCACCAACCTTTCCCTCCTTTTTAATACTCCCCACCCCACTACACACCTTTGTTGTTCCCCCTCAACTTCCCTGTAGGTTAAGATAGAATTCTAAACCCTGCCACTCTCTTCCTCCCCTTTTTAAAACAATACTGCCTGCACTCATGGGACTCTTTATGTGGTATAATTTATTCTATTTTTCTTCTTCCTTCATGTTTTCCTTAGTACCATCCTCTTTTTTGTCCCCCACCCAATTTTTATACATACATCTTAAATTAATACTACAACCTTTACCTATGAATAATCCTTCTATCTACTGAGATAATGAAAATAGTTTATAAGAGTTACACATAGGATTTTTCCTTTTAGGAATATAATCAATTTGACCTTATTGAAGTCTTTAAATTTTTTCCCGTGTTTTTGTTTACCTTTCTATGGTTCTCTTGCATTTTGTATTTGGACATCAAATTTTCCATTTAGTTTTCATATTTTCTTTAGGAATGCTTGAACATCTTCTATTTTATAAATGCTCATACTTTCCTCTGAAAATATATAGTCAGTTTTGATGGATAAGGCGATTATTGGTTGTAGACCCAATTTTCTTGCCTTCCTGAATATAATATTCATAGCCTTGCATTCCTTTAGTGTGGAGGCTGTCAGATGCTGTGCAATTCTATAATCTACCTGATATCTGAATTGTATCTTTCTGGTTGCTTACAATATTTTCACCTTGACTTGGGAGCCTGGAAATTTTGGTACAATATTCCTGGGAATTATCCTGTTCAAGAATATCAGGAGAGTTTTCTTGAATAAATTCTTGTGATATGATGTCAAGGATTTTATTTTGTTACATGTTCCCTGGTAGACCAATAATTCTCAAATTGTCCCTCTTCAATCTGTTTTCCAGGTCAGTTGTCTTTTCAATGAGGTATTTCAGGTTCCCTTCTATTTTTTCATTCTTTTGATGTTTTGTTATTAATTCTTGCTGTCTCATGAAATCATTGGTTTCTACTTTCCCAATTCCAGTCTTAAAGACTGATTTTTCAGCTATGATCTTTTGATTTTCTTTTTTGGTTTGGTCTACACTGCTTTTCATGTCTTCCAGAAGGTCAATTCTTTTCTCCAATTTGCTTATTACATCATTCGATTCCTTTGCCTCTTTATCCATAAGGGAAATTTTGTCTCTTAAGCTATTTTCTTTTTGTATTATTTTCATTTCCTTTTCCCACTTTTCTTTGCATTTTTCTTCTCTCTCTACTACTTGGTTCTTAAATTCTTTTTTGAGTTCCTTCCGAGCTTATGACCAGTTTCCATATTTGGGGGGGGGGGGGTTTCAATGTGTTTCCTTGTTTGTCACTCTCTGCTATTGCTTCTGTATTTTACTCTTTTTCTCCATAGAAATTATCCATGATTAAGAGCTTTTTTTGCTGTTACTTATGCTTTTTGTCACTAGTGGATCGTGGTTCCTGCATGTTGTCTGTTTTCTTACTTTCTGTCTACCAGGCCTTTGCCTTAGTAGTATTTTCCCTTCCCAGTTGGAAGCATGAATGAGGGCAGGTAGCTCTGTGATGTTGCTTGTGTAGTGAGATTTAAAATGTTTTACCCTGAGACTATTTTCCAGCCCTTCCTGCCTCTGCTGTGGTAAGTCTTGTTTCTGCTCAAGCTCTGTGTTCTTCAGCCTTGTGTCTCAAGTCTTACTGCCAAGGCCTTGCACTGCCCTCAGGATGCTTTCAGCCAGCCCCTTAGAATTTAAAGATTGCCCCAGCCCTTGCTCTGATTCTAGTGTGGTGAGTGGTATGAGAGGGGTGATCAGCTTGCAATTTGATAAGTGTAGTTTCACCCCCTTATAGTGTGGGAATCCCTAAACACTGCCTACCTTTAAGACTTTATCCAGTGTGAGAGCCCCTATACTGGTCCAATTTTGATTTCTGTCCTTTTAAGTCACTTTGTAATGATCAGTTTGGATGAAGATTAAGGCTCCTGCTACTATGCTGTCATTTAGTTCTGCCCTTCTCACAACCTAGCCTTATTTTATTTACACTACATATAATCTTCCAGAGTGGCAAAAGAGTTTCTCAAGCTCTGGAACCCCCCCAAATGTTTAATATAAATTTCTGTATTTCCATCCAACTGGTTATAAGATTGAAGCCATCTGACCATTACTTTTTCAACCCTCCTCTTTCCACTCTTTAGAATGGCTTAACTCTGTCCAAAGAAGAAAAAGTAGCGAAATATTTGCCATGGGTGAAAAAGTGATTCCTGTTTATTTTATTTGTTTCAGTCCAGACACTTTTAAGACATTTCCTTATAATTATCCTTTCCATCTCATACACTTTAAAAAATAAATATTAACGATAACATTTTTATTTATGTCATATATCTTCTGACATTTACACTTCCCCAGATTCCTAAAGAGCCATCACTGATTAAAAAAAGAGTTTAAAAAAGATAAGTTTGACAAAGCTCTTACCAGCCCCTTAAATCCATTTTTATAAAAATTTCCATTGGGAGCATTAATACCTTAGAAATTAGCACAGGCTACAATTTAGGACATGAATTATTGTTTTGTTCATTGTCTAGTGATGGATAAAATGTTACAATATTGACTAAACTGATTATTTTTTCAAGAAAGCCAATTATTAAACATTTGCTAGCACACCTACTAGTAAAACTGATAGTTACACTGAGAAAAATTGATTTTATATTCAGTATCTCATAACTATATTCCCCTTCTACTATTGCAATAGCTAAACAATGTGTAAAGGTGTGTTTAGAAATACTTTTTAATATTTTAGGGGCATCCTAAGCTTAGTAATTATATCTGAACTCTGAAAATTCATTGCTTTCTTTTTGCTTCCTAGTGGCATTATAATAATCATTGGTATTTTGTTTAATAGAGTATGTATTTTTCACTTTTCACTAATTCATCTATATCTAAATATTTTTCTCTGGATTCAACATTATTGTTTCCTAAATATCAGAATCATTTTATTACATTCATATAACACAATTTGTTCATCCATTCCACCATGAGATGGGCATCTTTCTTTTCTACAACAGAAAGTAGACTTCCTTTCAAATTCCCTTAGCAGATGCACATTAGTAATCATCATTGAGCTTTCTTACATATACTATTTCAAAACTTGTTCCACAAAGACAGAATTGGCAATTCTTTCTTTGCTCTCACCAGTTATTTAGGTGATACACTTCTAGAATTTCTTCATTCTTCATATGTATTTGGAAAAGGAAGTCATCGCATTTCATCACTGAGGTGTGTGATAACACAAGGCTCAACTAACCTGTGCCTGTTGGTCAAGTCTTCATGGATTCCAAGTTTGAGATTTCTCAAAAAAATACCTCTTGCATTTTTTAAAAAATAATTATCTTTATCTTAAAAATTAAAAAGACACTGCTTGACAATACTTTTTGGACAACTTTGAGGATCTTACCTTGCTGCAGCATCACTCTTCAAATGAGGGGCAGGCCCTCAAAGTTCAAGCCACTGCAGATAAAATTAGATTAGTCAGGAATAAGCTCATAATAAATATACATAATCTTTTATATAGCATATATCTTTTGGCTAATATCAGGTTTACATGTTCAGAGTGACTTGGTCTTCTCCAGCTCCTCTTGATCAATATAGTTCTTTATTCAAATAAAGAGAGATGGGAGAGTCAATGAACTGTAACTCTTTCTTTATAATCTCTAATTTACCTTTTGTCCACATACATTTTCTGGTCTACTTTCACATTAATATCACTTCTGTGTCCCTCCCAATAGGTTCACCAGGTCACAACAGACTATGAAGGAGTCATTAGCTAAAGATTTGCAGGCATATTGTTTATCATCATCATGTAAAGTATATTTATGTACATTGCTGGCAAGCTTAAGTATTATTCCAATATTTTGTGTTGGAAAAATTATTTCCTTTCTTATATTAACTTTGAATTTGTAAAATAATAAAAATAAATACCACATTAAGAATTGCTTAAATACTATTTCAGAACTTCTTTCATACCAAGTTCCTCTCACTCCTCACCCTTTGGAGCTGCTGTACTCAGCACTTCTGGGTACTGGCCTAATAAGTTGAAACCACTCAAGATAACCAAGAAAGTAGAACATGGAGAGGAGAAAGTATAGACCATTGTCTTATATTCAAAGTTGTCCATTTTATGTTCTTGATCATCAACATTTTTCATTACAATAAGGAAAGTTTCCTTCAAATAGTCATTTTTAATTCCTCTGATCCTCTGGACTAAATCTACTATGGGATTGTGAAAGATCCCTCCAAATTACACTATGTTTAAATATTTGGATTTTGGCATCATCTCTAACCCTCAGGAACAACATTGTCATTGGAATGATGAAGGCTAGCTTAATCAAAACTTGCCAAGTCTGGTACCAAGGATTCCATGGAGACTTTGCAGACTGTAACTGTTATCTCCATGACCAATCAGCTGTATATGTAAATAATCTACCCTGACAGGAAACACTCAGTGAGGGAAATCCTACCACAGCTGCAGAAGCAAACTGTCTGAGTCAGTAGTTAAATTCTGAGTAATTATCTAGAGTGCAAAGAGGTTAAGTGACTTATCTAGGTTATTACAGTAAGCCTTTGGCAAAAAAATTTGTACTTAGAATTTCTAGATGTATTGTTATGTGAGTATAATTCTCTAACATGTAAGAATTAACAAAAGATATCATAGTTATAAAAATACAAAATCTTTAACATATCTAGGACAAATAGATTCTAGGAAATTGATTTTTCCCTAGTGATTTATAAAATATAAAGGGAGTTTCACTCATAAAATATAATGAATTTATTTTGAAATAGAGATGTGTATCTTATCTACTGCCTCAATGAAATTTTCTTCTGCTATTTTTTCTATCTGACACCTGAATTTTATTTTCTATAGTTTTTAGTTATTCAATGCACTACATTCTTAAGTTGGCTCTGTTTTCCATTAACTTCTTAATATTTTTCATAAATTCAACATTTGAGGGGAAAAAGGAAGTCATAGCTCGCAGCAAAAATTCAGCTGCTGTCAATGTTTCCTGTAGGAAGGCCACTTGCTACGCATTTCCTAGTGAGTACTTCAAAAGTCTGACTCCTAAAAATGAAAAAAGAATTGTAAAGCCCTGAGGTAGAACCAATGACCTCTTCTTCTTCTATCCCTTTTGTCCTGAGAATTGGACATAATAGATATCCTGTGAGGGAAAACCAGTCTCAGCTCTGAGAAGGTATATGGTTTAAAGAATCATCTTTTTACATGATTTATGAGTTTCAGTACCTGGAAAGAATGGTAAAGACTAAAGAAGGCAGACATCTTATTATTTCCAGAGACAATTAAGTGAAATAATATATATTAAAATCAATTTCTAATGTCAGGAATAAAATGGAAATAATTCATCACCAGACTTTAACAGTTAGATATTCTAGAATTAAATTCATATAAAAGATATACATATGATATAAAGTGTTGTTAGAACTTACCTAAATTAAGGAGGTCAACAGAGGCATAGGGATTGGTGGTACTAGTTATTTAAGGTTGTTCTAAGCAAAAATGAATTTCCAGAGCTTACTTTTTAAATATCCCAAAGAAATTCCCTATTCTAGATTGCCTTATTCTTTATAAACAAAATTTCTGAAATATGCTAATTTGCAATATTCAAATAATTTTATAAATTTGAACAAAAAAAGGAAAGTGTTCTAAAGGAATAATATTTGTTTGAAAAAGGAGAAAGATGTCTATGAAGAAGTCAGTCTGGGAGCTGGGGAACCATTTTTAAAAATATAGTATATGATATTAAGGAGAGGAATGTAGGATACTATAAGACAGACATGAAAAAAGTATGTTCCTCCTGATGGTATGAAAACAATTTATGAAGAAAGCAAACTTTATATGTTTCATCATGTTTTTTAAAAAATTATCAACTTGAGTAAGAGCCAAGGAAATTCATGATGAAAATATAAAGAGAGAACGTGTATGTAAAATGGTCACTGCCTCAACTTTAGACTATTTCTACTTCTTAATTAATATATTAATGACTGGAAAAGTACAAAAAGTGCTCTTTAGAAGAGATAATAGGATGATGATAACTGAAGTTATTTTAATATAATAATAGTAACAACATTTATATCAGGTTTTAATGCTTAAATACTTTATATGCATCATTTGATTTCATCTTTTCTTAATGTCCCTTTCTATCTTACTTTTGCTTTGTATATATTAGAAATCTATTTATACGTCTCTATTATTCCTTATGATAAAATTTAAGCAGTGACCATCAAAGATTCTTGTTTTTTGTCTCTGTAACTTCAGCCCCAAGTTCAGCACTTGGCACTTAGTAGGAAATTAAAATCTATATTCATTGATTGATTAACACTCAACATGATTCTATAAGATTAAAAACTCTAGGAAGTATTATATCCATTTTACAGAAGAGGAAACTGACTCTCAATGGACTTTATATGACTTAAACACAGTCTCACTACTAGTAGGTGTGAAGGCAGAAGATATGGAGTAAACCTAAAAAAACAGATACTTGAAAACATTTAAGAATCTATATATTTAACACCTTATCAAATCTGTGAATAGGTATAAGCAATCTCCATTCCTCTCTGAGCTTTTTGGGGAATACATACACCTGTTACAATAACAGTATATGGAAGTCATTATGTGGAGACTCCTCAAACCAAAGTAGTCTAAAATTTGGCTATAAATTTCATCCTTAGATATGGTCTAGAGCATTGAGAAGATAAAATGACTTGTTCTGGATTCACATGGTAAAGAAATACAGATAATCACATTAATATCATATGAATGGGACACTTTTTGACCTCTTTTTTTTAATGGAGTACATGAGGTTGGGAAAGTGCATGGGACATGTACAATTTTAAGTGCTGCCTTGATGTGATCTCTTTTTTTCTATAGTAACTAAGGTTTTTAAGGATACTTCTTGTGGAGCTTTTGTGAAGTGACTCCTTGCCTAATCTCTGAAATGCTCAGATCCAACTAGGCTTAGCATTCTTGAATATAATACCTTTAATAAACTAACTTTTTTTGTGGTCTGGGAAGATCAAATAAAATACTTCCTATACAAACCAGGCAGGGGTTGAGTACTACCCATAAATGTTACAAAGTGCTTGAGTCGGGCATGGAGGAAGCACCTTCTGAGTATTATAGGAAGACAGAAGAAATTCAACCAGTAATAAAGGAAACTGAGTCTGAGGCCTCACTTTTTCCAAGATAACCCCACTATCATCCTATTCTAGAATAGCGTTCAAGATAAAATACAGTAGGGTATATACAACTCCATGCAAACTATGGGTCAAAGACCTAAGTCAAAACCCATTCAAAATATCAAGGAATGTCTAGAATGAAAACTCAGCAGGGGGATTGGTTTTAAATTTCCAATAAGGAGTAATGTCCTCACATTGTATACTTTATCTAAAAATAAAAGGTGACATAAACAAATTAGGGGAACATGGAAAAAATTCTCAATCAGTCTTATAGACGATGTAAGAATTTATGACCAAAAAGACATAGAGAACACGATAAAAAATGTAATGGAAAGTTGTGATTACATTAAATAAAAGGGCTTTGTACAAATAAAACCAATATGACTAATATAGAAGAAAAACAACAAATTTTGAAAAATATTTACAGCTAGTGTCTTCTCATTTCACAAATGTATAGAAAACAGAGTCAAACTGATAATACAAAGCATTACCCAATTGAAAAATTGTCAAAGGAAATGAGCAGGTAGTTCTCAGAGGAAAAATAAAACTATCTGTAGTTGCGTGGAAAAAGCACTGTAAATCACTATTGGTCAGAGAAATTCAGGTTAAAATAACTGAGATAACCACCTCACATGACAAAAAGGTTAAATGAAAAACATTAGAGGAGATGTAGGAAAAAGGAACACTAATAAAGTGTTGGTGAAACTGAACTCATACAGTCATTCTGGAGAGCAATATGAAAACAGGTTCAGTGGATCACAAAACTGTGCATATCCTTTGCCCTTGCAATACCATTACTGGATCAGGGATAATGGAAATAGACACAGTTGTACAAGAATATTTTAGCAATTTTTTTTTGTAGGAACATATAATTGGAAACTGAAGAGTTGTCCTTTACTAGGGGAAAGGATGAAAAGGAATAGAGTTGTGCCATGAGGGACAACAAACAGAATGAATTCGGTAAAAGCTGGAAAGATATACATAAACTGATGTAAAATAGAGTGAGGAGAACAAGGGAAAGAATGTACATGGTAACAATAATTTTGTACAATGATTAACCATGAATATCTAAATCATTATCATTCCACCAAGTCTCCAAGATAACTACAAGGGATTCATGATAAAAATGCTATCCAAAACCAAATAAAGAACCATTAGAATCTAAGTGCAGGTCAAAGGGGTAAAATAGATAGACTGAAGTGCCAAGAAGATATAATAAGGATTACCTACAACATAGTAATTTCTATTTTAAGAACAGGAGAGCTTGGAATATGAGGTTCCAAAAATCAAGGGATAAAATTACAAATAAGGGAAAACTTTCTGATAGAATTAAATATAGTTCAAAAGGTGAAAGTGGTCTTTAATTAAATAGAGCATCTGGAAATAAATTATATAAATGAAATAGAATAATGAAACTTAAAGAATGAGATGGAGAAGGAAAAGGATAGAGATTTGTCCATGTATTGCTATTGAACAGGATAAAACAAAATCAGTATTTGGTTATAGAAATTCAAACAGCAAGACAGACAAAAAAGTATTCATATTTCTATATTTGAAAGAGAACATATGAGAATGAAATATTTAAATATAAATGGGGTGAAATAAATATCTTTTCTAAACCCTACTCTGAAGGTTACATAGAAAATTTAAAATTATTAAGGATCTATGAATTTTATTTAGCCTAGGAGGCATGTTTAAAGATTATACCCATATGAAGAATTTCACTTTCATCTGATTTGGAAAAAAATATTAAATTGGATTACACAGACATACACACCCTCACACCTTGACACACAAACACACACATACACACACAAATATTTCATTATAAATGCAGTACACTCAAATAGGAAATAGGACCTGACAGAGACAAGGGAGAAGTAATCTAAAGGGATAGTGAAGGATATAATAAGTAAAATAAACATACAGCAATGAACATTAAAAAAAAGATTAAAAATAAAGGAAGAAAAAATAAATTCTGTAATAGGGGCAGGGCATAATGAAGAGAAGACTTGGAACAGAGGAGAATAAGGCTATTTAATTCATAATATTACAAGTACTAGACAACTTCTGATTTAGCTTTTGTTTATAATGGGGATGGGAATAAAGAGAGAAAAATAAATAGAAAATATTGAGGGAAATATGTAACTGAATATTCATAGTATTAACTCATCTATAAAATAGAAGAAGAAAATAGAATGTAGAAGAAAAGAGTATGTAAAAATAATTTAAAATGAAGTATTTTTTAAATTCTACTTTCTTTATTACTTCCTATCCCTCAAAGGAAAAAAGGACACAGAAAACTCTTTTAGAAGAATTCATAGTTAAGCATATCAAATTCTTATAGTTTTTCTCTTTCTCTGATCTTTCAAAATATAAATATATATGCATGTTTGTATACACATACATATATTTTCTGTTTATATATATCACATGCATGCAACATATGCATATAAATTTTTTCATGCTTATATATGCATATATGTGCTTCAATTTGCATTTCAGTCCATCACCTCTCTATTAAGAGGTGGATAGGATGTTTCTTCTTGAGTTCCCTAGAATTGTGATTAGTCTTGATAATAAAATGATTTCCTATTTTTTGACAAAATTGATTTTATTAAAATATTTCTCTAGTAGTATATACATTTTTCTTTAGTTCTGTTCACCTCACTGATCATCAGTTCATCTCATATTTGATGAAATCATCCCATTCATCATTCCTTGTAAAATTTTAGCCATTGCCCAATTGATGAACATCTCCCATAATTTCAAATTCTTTTTCACCCCAAAAAGACACAAAAGACACAATATACAAAATCAATTTATATATGGTTCCTTTTCTTTGATTCCATTGAGATAAGGATTTAACCATTGTATCACTAAATCAAAGGGTATGCACAACTTAATTATCTGATGTGTTTGAAGTACAATCTCAAATTTAGTTTAATTTTCTATTTTTAAAATTATTTAGAGTATTAATTTCCTTATGGTCATCAATAGCTTGAATATGTTTCTCTGAAAATTATTGTATTTCTTGAATATTTTTCAAATGGGGATAGCTTTTATAAATTTGAATCATTTCCCTATATATCTTAGAAATTATAATTTCATGAGAAATTTGCTGTAATAATTTTCATTTATTTTCCTTTTTGTAATTTTATGTGTATTTATTTTGTTTCTGAAAAAATATTTTAACTATGGATAAGCAAAACTATGGATTTTGCCATCTCTGATCCTCTCTCTCTCATTTCATTATGGACTCTTCCTCTATCCATAGATCTGATAGATATTTCCTTTCTAACTCCTATAATTTGCTTAATATGCAATTATTTACATCTAATTCTCTTGACAGCTTTAAGCACAGCTTGATAGCTAGTATGAGAAGATGATCTGTAACTGGTTCCTACTGTAAATCTTGAAATTTCTCAAGTTGGTGTAACTACTTTGGGAAAACGAAAATATATCAATCTTCTGATTTCTTTTCTGATCTTTAGTTCAACTTTTAATATCTAGTACCTAGAAATTGTTTTTTTTTTTTGGAGCCACATTACTGGGGCCAAGTTTTTTGTTTTGTTTTTTTTACCCTCGCAAAGCTGCTCCTCTGTCCAGAGCTGTTGCGTTTGCCTCCCACCCGGCTCAGCCGCATTTGCCTGCTGGAGTTCAGCCCCCGATCCAGATCTGATTCAACCAAGATTGCAATCACCTGGTTCCCTATCTCCTGGCCCTCCAGCCCTGCCTGCCTGCCTGTTTCTGTGTCCCAGACCCACGAGTACGACCCCAGCCCGCTCATCACCCAGATCCTCGGAGCAGATTCACTCATTGCACAGGACTAAACGTGGGTATTGGCCACATGGGTGGAGGGGAGAGACGAGAGGGAAAGGAATAGGGGTAATTTCCCCTTAGGCTAAGCCTCTGATTGGACGGGTATTGACTCCACATGGGTGGCCTGGGCTCCACGTGGACTGGGGCAGGAGGAGGGATCATATCAGGGGAGAGAGAAAAGGGAAAGGAGAAGAAACAGACTTTTCAAACAGACTTTTAAGCAATGGGCTATTTAAAAGGATACCTTTTGACTATTCTGGTAATTTCATTGATTTTACCTGGGTGCCAGAAGAAAGATTCAGCCCAAAGATTCAACTTTGGGGAGGCAAATGGGTGGCTCAACGAACTTAGAGCCAGACCTGAAGACGTGCGGTCCTGGGTTAAAATCTGGCCTGAGACACTTCATGGCCGTGAGGCCCTGAGCAGATCCCTTAAACCCCATTGCCTAGCCCTTACTACTCTGCCTTCTGACAATAGACATTTAAATGGATAAGAATCCAAGGAACTTAAAGACTGGAGGTTCTAAGGCATTTCAGACTCCAATGGTTTATAAAAAATAATCTCTGTATTGCATTTTGATATTTGCTTTGTTTAAGGTTTAACTTTGTGATGTTAAATTCATATATTACTGGATTGAATATTATTTTGTTACATTGAAGGTTAACTGCATTTATTTTAAATGTACTGAGTTAACTACTCTTAAATTCTGTTGTTTTTCCCCTATAACTGTGCTGAAAAAAATATTATTGAATAAGCCCATATATAAAAAAACAGCCTTTCTATTTTGACTATTAAATTATCACATAGAGGATAGATGGACTTCAGGACTGGTTATAATTGTAGAACAACCTTTGGAAAATTAATGTGCTAAATATCTCAAATGATTTTAAGGGTTTTTTAAATATGATTTTTGTAATTTTTTTAACAATCTCTGGTTATTTTTGCCTGCCACTACCATGAGGTAAGGCCTATTCTAGTAGCTGAAGTGAAATACACTTTATAACCCCAAACCTTCCTGCATTTCTAAATATGTGAATGGAAGTTGGGCAGTCAATCTCAGGGCATTTGTATCCCTAAAAAGCCTCCAAAAATGGAGTATCCCTTTTATTTATACTCTTCAGCTCATTATTTTACTTCCACCAGAATGTTATATAGATTTCTTGATTATGTTCTTAACCCAAGATGAGTTTTACTTTGTTTTAAAAAATATGTTTAAATACCAAGGTTGAAAGATTTGCTATGATTGTAAAAACTTGTGATAAATATTCATCAATTCATAGGCTTTTAAAAATGTCATACAACAACTTATGCGAAATATGAAAGTGTGTTTGCTTGCTATTGTAATTAATTTGGCTATTGAGAATTTTGGGATTTTGGTAACTACATATTTGTACTACTGTATTTTTAAAAATGAAAAATTGTTAACCTTGTTCAATACATTTGCCTTCTTCTCACTGTGATCATGGCAAGATATTAAGAGGAAATGGATCTCATTTTTGGTGAGAAAGCCTTGCATTTTATATTTTCTTAGCTGACACAGAGTGTCAATGATTATAAGCTACATTTTTGATTTTTAAAGACTTTTATTATATTTTCTTGCATGTGCAATATACTATTTCAGTGTTTTTTTTTTATTTTTCTCTCCTTTTTTATATTTCAAGCACATGTCACCAGCATTAAGATTTTCTTTAACTTTTTTATTTTGTAGTACTACAAGTTTGAAATACATTTGCTAATGCATGCCCTAAAAAGCTTGTGACTATAAAAATGATGCCACTAATTATTTTAAAAATTATGGGACTTTGCTTAATGATTCTGTCTGATTCCAGGACAAGATATACACAGAAGAGCCATTGCACAGGGCCAAAGAAAAGCCAATCCAGGATGGATTGATGCACTTCTAGGCCAATACAAAGTTTTTGAACCTAGTGTGAGACTTGGGGTTGCGACACTTGACTTATGTTAAGATGTAGGCCTTCCTTGTGTCCATACTCACTATGAAGCTACTCACAGATGAGTATCCTCAAAGTTGGCTCCTACTTGGCTTCTATAATCTGGTCCCTTTCTTTTCTGCCTCTCATAGTGTGGTACCTTTCTGTAGTCCTGGCTACTGACTGGGTAAATGCATCATTGCTTAGATCATTTTAATTGGGCCCTAATTCAAGGACCTGTTATTGATTTATTTTTCTTTTCACTTAGAATTTTTACACATAAGACTTTGATAGTCTATATTTTAATCCAGAAATTTTTCTTTTCTTTTGGATTTTTCTGATGGTTTTGTTAATTTCTCTTACCAATTGATTCATATACTTCATACCTCAGCCATGCATCCCTAAGTGATCATGTATTTTTTAATCACCCTCTTAATGGGGGGAATGTAAAAATATATCATTATTTAAATTGCAAACTTTAAATTCCTTTTGAGAAGAATTTTAGGTAAAGAAGATGCTACCTCTCTGAAACCAGAAACTGAACTGTTGGAGAAGACATAATGAAGATGCCTCCAGACCACAAGTTGCACAAAATTGAACTTTGGATGTGGTTGATTGAACATTTATTTGTATGTATACTTTCATGCCAAAGGGGACTTCCCCCTAACTGGCTTTTTGTCAATGTGTTCAGCAATTATTGTTTTTTTTTCTTATCCTCAAATTATTGTAATCTTTAAATTGATTATGTTTTTATGATCCATTGGGGAAGGACTTCTTCCCAGAGGATCAAATGGTGAAATGTAAAATTGAGATTTGAACTCTGGACTTCAATCCCCACAAGTCCTTGCTCCACTTCCCCAAAATTCTTTGTAATCTCACGGAATTCTGAGGTGGGCGAGATCGAGAAGGTACTTAAGCTGATTACAAAGGCTTTTGAGCTCTCTCTTTTGGACTTCCATTTTGGGGCAGACGTGGCTCTTTCCATAATGTAGGTGAGGTCTTGTCTAGGCCTCTGGCCTAGGCACGTGTTTTTTCTTATACTATATTTTCTTTCATTCTGAACCTTTAATAAACCTCATAAAATATAATACTCCTTGTAGAGAGAAACTAATTTCTACCTGCCTCAGTCTCCCCTAAATTTTAATCCTTACACTACTATATTGCTTCTCAGTTTCCTCAGAATTTTTTTTAACCCTTAAGGGTGGTAAGGACTAGGCAATGGGGGTTAAGTGATTTGCCCAGGGTCACACACCTAGGAACTGTATGAGGTTAGATTTGAACCTAGCACCTCCCATCCCTATGCCTGGCTCTCATTCCACTGAGTCACCCAGCTGCCCCTAGAATTATTTTTTAGTTTTTTAATTGTAAAATAGTAAGTTCTTGCACTAAAAGATCTTTGAATTCATCAAACTCTAGGGTACTATGGGCAAATTAACCTCTATCATATATATATATATATATATATATATATATATATATATATATATATATATATATATATATATATATATACTATGTTCATTTGATAAATTTTTATATTTCTTAACCAGGACAAAATTATTTCAATGATTAACACTTTATAATACAGTTTAGATAGTACTGCTACATATGCTACAGCTTTTTGGAATCACAAGTGAGCGGGGACAATTGCACACCAAAGGTGAAGTGGATTTAGCAAACCCTCACAACAGAGTACTAGTCCTCCCTGAATACCTCAGTAAAACCATCTCAGCAGACAAACTAAATCAGTTTGAGTGTAACCAACAGGCCTCAAAACTATTGGTGAGTTAGGAGATGCCCATGACAATCATGTGAAAACCTCCTTTGATGGAATGAATGGATGAGAACAATTTGATACAATGGTTGTGAAGGCAGCTAAAGCAGGCACTATGGAGTGCTGAGAGCTTCATTAGATCCTCAAAGATGGCAATATTATCATTTGCATTCAGGGCTATAGACAATAATTTATTTTACTTCTGGACTTTGATGACTTTGAATGAAAGAGTGAGGCTGATGCCTTTGTATAACTCCACTTAAATCCAATTAATACTTATGTGAAAACACAATTCTTTGATGTCATCCTCTTTGAAAATGAAGGATAAATATCAAAAATATGGTACCACTATTCATCCATTTCCCCAACTTTCTTATTATTTCCCCATATTATATTGAAATTTTTTCATTCAAGTATATTTTATTAATACTTTTTCTAGCCCTATAAAGGTAATCTTTCAGTAATTTGCCTGATATGGCAAAGAATAATTAAAAGTGTTCTTTTTTATTGTATTTGCTCAGGCTACCTACCCATAAGGAATTGATATTTCTTCAATGTTTCAAATGTGTCTTTATTTGCATAAGAGTATTTTATAATGGGGTTTATATAATTCCCATGTATGTATTAGCAGTCAGATTCCATGTAGTTTATACCTTTTTTCAGTAACTTTAAATGGAATTCTCTTTATTTTTTGTATATTGATTTAGAATAAAAGGATATTAATATATATGCTGCAACATTACTGAAGTGGCTAATCATTTCAATTTTTTAGTTGTTTCCTTAGGGCCCTCTAAGTGAATTATCACATTATCTGTATAAAATAGTAATTATGACTTTTCCATGCTTATTATCTACTATAAATATATAAATATCATTTCTAGAATTATATTAAATAATAATTACTTATGGACAGCCTTGCTTTAACCTTCATTTTATGAGTTAAACTTTTAGTTTATCACCATTACAGATAATATTACCTCTTACATATTATTTATTATTTTAAAGTGAACTCTTTTAATTGCTCTGCTTTTTACTTTTTAATTAAAACTGCAATTGGAGTTGTATTACCTTATGAGGTTTTCTACAGTTTTTAATATGAAAATGCATTATTTTGATTTACTTGCTATTGATTAGGCTGATTCTGTTTCTAATTTTCTAATAGTAAATTAGTTCTGCATTCCTGGTATGGTTCCAGCTTGAATGTAGAATATGGCAGAGATATAAAACATGATCTTTAGGCTGCATTTTTTTCTACAGTAATTGTGAGTGTCCATTGAACAAAATTAAAATGTAATTGGAAAATATTTAACAAAATAAATAAGAACTAAATAGCAATATATAATTTCTAAACCAATATGTAGTCCACAGTGATTCTAATGAACATTTTAATGTTATCCATTTCTATTTGAGATTGACATTACTAATGTATAATCTTTATAAGAGGTTGCTATAGTTTCAATGCTTATATTTTATTTAAATGTTTTGCATCAATATATATTTGGGTAGTTCAATGGATTGAGAGCCAGAACCAGAGATGGGAGGTCCTTGGTTTAAATCTGGCCTTAGACACTTTCTAGCTATGTCACTCTGGGCAAGGCACTTAACCCCCATTGCCTAGCCCTTACCCCTCTTCTGCCTTGGAACCAATAGCCAATCATGATTCCAAGACAGAAGGTAAGGGTTTAATATATATATATTTGGAAAATTAGTCTATCATTCTCTGTTTTGCTTTTCCTTGGTTTAGGTATTAATACTCCATGTGCATCATGAAACAAAATTAGTAGGAATCTTTTAACTATTTTTCAAACAATTTCCATATTGGAATATACTATTCTCTAAATGTTTGACATAGTTCATTTTAAATCCTTGTAGTTCTTTGTTTTTTATTTGAAAATACTTCTGACTTGTTTAATTTCTCTGGAATTAGATTAAAACTTCTATTTTCAATTTTGTAAGTCAAAAACTTTCATTTTGTAAATATTCATCTATTTTATATAAATTATCTTTCTTTGTATATGAGACAAAAATACTTTAATAACTTATGTTATATGTTTTTCATTTGTTGTGAGTTTACTTTTTTTTTTATATTGATGATCAGGATTCGCTGTTTTAAAAAAAGAACTTAATATTTTATGCTTATTTATTTTATTTCATTTTTCTTCCAAAAATCCTTGACTATATTTTTTTGGATTTTTTTCTTTCTGTATGTTAATCTTTTATTCATTTTAAATATTTTCATTGTTCTTTAACTGAAAGTTTTTAATTTTTTTCTAGAAGCTTTTAGTTGCGTTCCTAAATTGCTTATCTATTCTTTCTTTTATTGCTGAAATTTTGAGTTAAATTTTCTCCTAATTACTTTTTATTTTGGTATCACAAAATTATTGTTTGATTCTTTTATCATTAATTAGATTATTGATTTTTAAATATTATTAATTTCTTTACTATCTCTCAAAATCCTAATACATTCAAAATAACATTACTTAGCCCACTCCTACTTTTCTATTATTTTTCTACACATTACTCTGCACCATATACTCTTCTATTTTTTATAATTAATTGCACTGCACCCTAGTTAAGATAATCTACCTCTTATACCAAGCCATTAATTCTTTTTTTAATTTCTCCTTCTATGCTTCTTATGACTTTTCCCATTTCCCCATTTAGTTCTCATTTGGATTTTAAAACAAAAATTTAGTACCCTTTAGGAAAATGGATGTGTTGGAGGATTTTGCTATATGGTGCTATAGATAGAGAGTAGGCTAAGAGTCAGGCAGGGCTGAGTTCATATCTAGCATCCAAAGGTTACTACTTGTGTGATACTGAGTTATGAACTTAATCTTTTTTGCCTCAAATTCCTGATCTTTATAAATGGAGATAATTATACCATTATTCTTCCAGGATTATTATGAGGAATCAATGAGATAATAATTATAAAAACCTTGAAACAATTCCTGGCACATAATTTATGCTATATATTTACTAGTATTTCTTTTTTAAAAGCTCTTGTTTCAAACCTGCCAGTAATTCTGGTTGTACTTTTCTGAGTCTGTGGTTTTCCTTGAAGTTTTGTCTATAGAAACATTAAAGAATTTTTCTTTATAACTTGAGGCTTCTTCTTATTATAAAAGAAATATAACTATATTGGGATCCTTTTTTCATTTATCCAACTAACTTCATTCCTTTGAATTTTTTCAGTGCTATCTCCTTCAAATTTAGGGGGTTCATGTCTTGCTGAGTTTTTGTCTTCTTCAATGCTTTTACTATTTTCTTAAATGCACTTAACAGAGACCTACAATATTTAAGTATACTCAAAGTGGCATGATTTGTAGCAATATTTGACCACTGTCATCCATTCCAGAATTCTAGAAGTTTCTGACCCAGGCTGGAGTCTACTAAATAGGGATGTGGGTTTGATCCTTTTTAGAATTTTCTGTAGACTGCTACTGTTCTCAGTAATTATCAGCCACCTTGGAAGCTCTGCTAATTTGAAATTATGGAACTGATGGTTCCTCTTTATTTTAGTATTTCCACCCAGATTATTTCACTACAACTTTCACCCTGGACTGGAGTTCAGAAGTGAGACCATGTTCAGAAAATAGGGACATAGCCAAAGAATTTCTATTTACTTCTGAACTTCCTATTTCAGTACACAGATGAGAACCTGGGACCATCCCCTAAGCATAAAGACTATCTTTCAGTAAAGATCTCTCCATTGTCCTTCTTGGGTCTACAACATAGAGTTTAATAGTATATGACTAACTTGTCAGTTCTCACCCATTCCTATTGAGGCTATGGTCCCCCAACTTGAGATCTGGTATCTGTTCTTCAGATCGATCTTTTTTCAATTTTTTTCAGAATTTAATACTTGATAGAGATTTCTCCTGGGCATACCCCATCTCTAATGCCCACATATCTCATTGTCTGTCTGCCTGTACAATTCTGAGTTTGAAAAATAAATCAGTTATTTCTATTTCCCAAGAAGAATATAATTTGGTACATTTTCTTCAATCTGTGTGGAGCAGTTGTAGCTATAGTTTTTCCTATTACTATAGTATGGGGGGGAACGGGGCTATTTTCAAAAGGGTTGGCTTGATTGTTTAAGAGTGGATGTCAGGAATTTAATGAATTCCAAAGAGATTTTATTTTACAATTTATTTACAAACCAAAGAAAGGGTGAGGTAAGAAAAATCAGAGAGAGGATGAGGTAAGATGTCTAGCCTAAGCACTTAGCAATTTACATCTGACCCCTACCCCAACCCAGGCAGGAAGAGTTGTTTTTTAGCTGGCCTTGGCAAAGCTGAGGACCTGGGGGAAAATTCTCTCAAGAAGCTAGTCTCGGACTTCCGGTCAAAATGGCGGCTTAGAAGCAGCAAAAGTTCAGAGCTTGGAAATCCTTCCTTACCTATCACAAACTGAGTGCTCCTAGGACACTGAAATTCAAGCTGAACAACAGGACAGACCTGGTGTGGCCTCCCGGCCTGCGAGAAGCTGCACAAGGGGGAAAGATAGGATAGAGATAGAGAAGAGGTTTTTAACCCGCGAAGGGCGTGAACGAGCCGACTTTAGAGATGTGAGTAACCGAGTCAGTAGACGAATATTATTTGTATGAGCCACAGCTAAGCTCCGACCACTGAGTGTGATTATTCAGGCTGAAACCACCCAATGATCTCCTTTTAACACCGTACTGGTCAGAGGATAAAGCTAGTGCAGATGGAAAGGAGACTAGGAACTACAAGAGGTAGATAATGCTAGATAGCATTAGGAGAAAGAGAGGAAGTAAGGCAGGCCTGGACTAAGGACCAGGCCTTAGTAAGGCAGGCCTGGACTAAGGACCAGGCCTTAGTAAGAAAGATAGAGAAGAGAGACAGGGGAGAAGTTGCTACTTGCCAGACCCGGGGATCCTGAACCAGTGGGCGGAGCTTAGTGGAGCTGGTTTATTTATAGTCTTGCCAGCTCAATACATATTGAACAGTTATATGATACCTCAATACATATGGATGAGTTATCTGGGGTACCCCTATTAGATAATACAACCTATGACAAGGTGAAGGTGGGGTTTTACTCCTCAGGTGAGTGGGACACAGGAAAGCAAGGTTTCGCGCCTAAACTTCAGCCATGCTGGCAATAAAGTTCATTGCCATGCACATAATGGCCATGTGCTCACTCACATTCCTGGTTTCCCCATAATGTCTATGGGCTGGGCTGCTACATCTGGGGAACCTTCCTCCAGGACCTGGATCAAAAGGTACAGCCCCCCAAAAGCCAGAACCCTAAATCAACCAGAACTAAGGGGTAGGCAGAAGGAATGTCCCAGGACCCATCCCCCCAACCCAGAGTGCTGAGCCCATGACAGCAGTGTGAACCTCAGGGCAGGCAAAAGGGCCTCAGGGCTGGCTATTTTGAAGGACTCACCTTGAAAGCAACCCGAGCCAGTCTCCGGGGCACCCAACACAGAAAGCAGGGAAACATTGAGAGAAAGGATAAGCCTGTAGCCCCCTGGCTGGATCCTTCCAACTGAGTCTCAAGGGAGGTCCCAGCTTTAGGGCACCAGCTGAACCCAATCCCATCAGGAGCCCTCAGAGCTACTGAAAAGACAGAAACCTCAGGACTGGCAAGGGGGTTTCTCCTAAGAGTTTACCTAGAAAGTAACTTGGGCCAGTCTCCGGGCATTCAACACAGATTGTGGAGGAGGAGGTTGTATTTTTTTTTGGTTCGGGGATCATTCAGCCCACAGCAGCTGAACATAATCCCATCAGGAGCCCTCAGAGCTTCTGAAAGAACAGAAACAGGGCCAGCTAAGGGCTTACCTTGAAAGCAACCTGGGCCAGTCTCTGGGCATTCAACACAGATTGTGGAGGAGGAGGTTTTTTGCTTCAGGGCTCATTTGGTCCAAACCAGCTGAACATAATCCCATCAGGAGCCCTCAGAGCCCAGGGAGGCCATGATCCCTCCCCCCTTAGAGAGCAGACTCTTCTGAAAAAACAGGAACCTAGAGGCAGAGTCAAGATGGCAGGCTAGAAGGAACATAGACCTGGCAGCCTGGCCAGAGCTTTGAAGATCTTCCATATTTGCTCCAGCCGGCCAGGAAGTTTAAAACTCAGAGTAAACCCAGCTCAACTAAGCTGAACCCAATCACATCAAAAGTCTCCAGAATGCAGGGAAGCCCAGGCTCCCCACCCATCCTCATTGACTGCTGGACTTTAAGCCAATCAAAAGCCTCCAGAGGACAGGGAAGCTCAAACCCCCAACAACCCTCCCCCAGAGACTACACCAAGAGATCTTCTGTTAAAGCTCCAAGAGGGGAGACTGATAGAAGTCCCCAAAAACAAAAATCAAAAAATGAGAGGAACAAGAGCACAGACAAATACAGGGAGTAAGAAGGGGTGAATTTGAGCAAACAACAGAAAAAGAAGAAAGAGACTACAATAGACAGCTACTACTCAGCAAATGGAACAGAGGGGGAGAGATCAGCAAACGATAGACCAGAAATCCCAGCGAACTGGATACAGGCTGTGGAAGAACTCAAAACACAACTAAGAGAGGTGAAGACAATTGGGAAAAGAACTTAAAAATTAAGATAAGACATCTGGAAATAGAGGCACTTGAATTAAAACGAGAAAATAGTGTCTTGAAAACCAAAATCAACCAGCTGGAAAATGAGGCAAAGGAGATGAAAGATGAGGCAAAGGAGATGAAAGACAAGGTAAAGAGGATGAAAGATGATCTTCAAAGAAAATCAGACCAGAAGGAAAAAGAGGACCAAAAAGCCAGAGATGAAATCCAATCTTTAAGAACCAGAATAAAACAATTAGAATCAAGTGACCTCACAAGGCTGCATTACACTATGAAACAAAACAAAAAGAATGAAAAAATTGAGGAAAATGTGAAGCATCTCATTCACAAAACAGATGATTTAGAAAGTCGCTCAAGAAGAGAAAATTTAAGAATAATTGGACTACCATAAGAACATGACAAAAGAAAAAGCCTGGACATAATACTAGAGGAAATTATCCAGGAAAACTGTCCTGAGATCCTAGAAAAAGAGGGGAAAGTGGAGATTGAAAGAATCCACGGATCACCCCCTGTATTTAAAACACCAAGAAATGTTATAGCCAAATTCAAAAACAATCAGATGAAGGAAAAGATATTACAAGCTGCCAAGAAGAAGCCATTCAGATATCATGGAAACACGGTGAGGTTAACACAACATCTGGCTGCATCCACACTGAAGGACCGAAAGGCATGGAATACGATATTCCAGAAAGCAAGGGAACTAGGTCTACAACCAAGAATAAAATACCCATCAAAACTGACTATATTCTTACAGGGGAAAGTATGGTCATTCAACACAACAGAAGAATTCCAAGCATTCATAAATAAAAGACCAGACCTGAACAGAAAATTTGATGTCCAAGCACAGAACTCAAGAGAATCATCAAAAGGTAATTAAAAAAGGGGGTAGGGGAAACAAACAAAACAACAACAACAAAATTTTAAGAGACTCAATAAGTTAAAATGATATGTATCCCTATAAGAAAAGAGGTCATTGATAACTCTTAAAAACTGTTGCTATCACCTGAGCAGCTAGAAGAACTACACTCAGAGTGAACAGTGATAAACTGTATAGGATGAAAGGACAAGACATAAATAGGTATATAGATATATGCATGCATAAAAACATTATACATGTGTATATGTATATATATATATATATATGACTAGAGCTAAAAAAGAAAAGAGGTTATGACTAAAAGAAATGGGAAAAGAAAAAATGGGGGGTAAATTTATATGTCACAAAGAAGCCCATGGCAAGAGCAGGGAGAACATCGATACACTGGAAGGGTAAAGAGGTTAGATATAAGAAATACGCAACTCTTACTTTGAAACTGACCCAAAGAGGGAAGAACAATTCAATCCACTGGAGAAGAGAATAGATTTGCGCCCTATAGGGGAGTAGAAGGGTAAAAACCAGACTGGTGGGGAGGGAAGCAGTACAAGTGAGGGAGAGGGAGGGGGGAAATTTTTAAAAAGACTAAAGGGGAAAATAAGGGAGGAAATAAGAAGGGAGTGGGGTAGAAAGGGAAGTAAAATAAGGGGGGTGAAGGGGGGACTGACTATAAACAAACATTGGTAAAGAAGGAAATAGTGAAAGAAGAATAGGCAGGACCAGGAGTAGAAATCAAAATGCTGGGAAATACACAGCTAGTAATCATAACTCTGAATGCGAATGGAATGAACTCACCCATAAAACACAAGCAAATAGCAGAGTGGATTAGAATCCAAAACCCTACCATATGCTGTCTGCAAGAAACACACATGAGGAAGGTAGATACGCATAGAGAGAAAGTAAGAGAATGGAGCCAAATCTATTGGGCATCAAATGATAAAAAGAAGGCAGGAGTAGCAATCATGATATCAGAAAAAGCCAAAGTAAAAATGAATCTAGTTAAAAGAGATAGGGAAGGCAATCACATCCTGATAAAAGGTAGTATAGACAATGAGGAAATATTGGTACTCAATATGTATGGATCAAATGGCAGAGCATCCAACTTTTTAAAGGAGAAACTAGAGGAGCTCAAGGATGAAATGGATAGGAAAACTATACTAGTGGGAGATCTGAACCTTCCCCCATCCAAACTAGATAAATCAAATCAATAAATAAATAAGAAAGAGGTGAGAGAAGCAAATGAAATCTTAGAAAAATTAGAGTTAGTAGACATATGGAGAAAAATAAATAGGGACAAAAAGGAATACACCTTCTTTTCAGTAGTACATGGTACATTCACAAAAACTGACCATGTACTAGGGCACAAAATCATTGCAAACAAGTGCAAAAGGGCAGAAATAATAAATGCAACCTTCTCAGACCACAGTGCAATAAAAATAATAATTAGTAAGTGTACATGGATAGATAAATTAAAAATTAATTGGAAATTAAACAATATGATTCTCCAAAACCAGCTAGTTAAAGAAGAAATCATAGAAACAATTAATAATTTCATTGAAGAAAATGACAATGGTGAGACATTCTTTCAAAACCTATGGGATGCAGCCAAAACAGTACTCAGGGGGAAATTTTTATCCTTGAGTTCATATATAAACAAATTAAGAAGGGCAGAGGTCAATGAATTGAGCATGCAAATTAAAAAACTAGAAAGTGAACAAATTAAAAACCCTCAGATGAAGACTAAATTAGAAATCCTAAAAATCAAAGGAGAAATTAATAAAATTGAAAGTTAAAGAACTATTGATTTAATAAATAAGACTAGAAGCTGGTACTTTGAAAAAAAACAAATAAAATTGACAAAGTACTAGTCAGTCTAATTTAAAAAAGGAAAGAAATAAACCAAATTGACAATATCCAAGATGAAAAGGGAGACCTCACCTCTAATGAGGAGGAAATCAAGGCAATCATTAAAAACTACTATACCCAATTATATGGCAAAAAATATGGCAATCTAAGTGATATGGATGAATATTTACAAAAATAAAAATTGCCTAGACGAAAAGAATAAGAAATAACTTACCTAAACAACCCCATATCAGAAAAAGAAATTAAACAAGCCATCAAAGAAATCCCTAAGAAAAAAATCCCCAGGTCCAGATGGATTCACAAATGAATTCTATCAAACATTCAAAGAACAGCTAACCCCAATACTATACAAACTATTTGACAGAATAAGCCAGGAAGGGGTTCTACCAAATTCTTTTTACGACACAAACATGGTACTGATTCCAAAGCCAGGCAGGTTAAAAACAGAGAAAGGAAACTATAGGCAAATCTCCCTAATGAATATAGATGCAAAAATCTTAAATAGGATACTAGCAAAAAGACTCCAGCAAATGATCAGAAGAATCATTCACCATGATCAAGTAGGATTCATACCAGGGATGCAGGGCTGGTTCAATATTAGGAAAATCATCCACATAATTGACCATATAAACAAGCAAACCGACAAAAATGACATGTTTACCTCAATAGATGCAGAAAAAGCCTTTGACAAAATACAATACCCATTCCTATTGAAAACACTAGAAAGTATAGGAATAGAAGGGCCTTTCCTAAAAATAATAAACAGTATATACCTAAAACCATCAGCAAACATCATCTGCAATGGGGAAAACTCAAAGCCTTCCCAATAAGATCAGGAGTCAAACAAGGATGCCCATTATCACCTCTATTATTTAATATTGTACTAGAAACACTATCAGTAGCAATTACAGAAGAAAAAGAAATTGAAGGTATCAAAATTGGCAATGAGAAGACCAAGCTTTCACTCTTTGCGGATGATATGATGATTTACTTCAAGAATCCTAGGGAATCAACCAAAAAGCTAATCGAAATAATCAACAACTTTAGCAAAGTTGCAGGATACAAAATAAACCCACATAAGTCATCAGCATTTCTATATATCTCCAACCCAGTTCCGCAGCAAGAATTAGAAAGAGAAATTCCATTTAAAGTCACCCAAGACAATATAAAATACTTAGGAATCTATCTCCCTAGACAAACACAGGAACTACAAAACACTCTCCACACAATTAAACTAGATCTAAACAATTGGAAAAACATCGATTGCTCATGGTTGGGACGAGCTAAAATAATAAAAATGACCAACCTACCCAAACTTATATATCTATTTAGTGTCATACCCATTGAACTACCAAAAAACTATTTTACTGAATTAGAGAAAACCATAACAAAGTTCATTTGGAAGAATAAAGGATCAAGGATATCCAGGGAAATAATGAAAAAAAAATAAAAAGGAAGGTGGCCTTGCAGTCCCAGATCTCAAACTATGTTACAAAGCAGCAGTCATCAAAACAATTTGGTACGGGCTAAGAGACAGGAGGATCAGTGGAATAGACTTGGGGTAAATGACCTCAGTAAACAATGTATAAGACATGGAGTCTTCTATCAATTATCACCCCCTTCAATATGCCTAGGCAATTATGTCAAAGGAGCTATAGATGGCATTTCCTCAGAACAGAATCAAACAATTTGACTTGTAGATGCTTATGATTAGTTTTTAATTACTCATATATTTCTTATACATTAAATTTTCTGCTGAATTCAGGGTTTCCACCTAGGAATAGCTCAAAGTCCAGTAGTTCATTAGTCATTTGTTTGTTTTTAAAATTATGCTCATTTTTCCTGGATATGTTATTCTTGGTGGGAAGCTCAATTAATTGGCTCTGCAAAATTTCTATGTTCGTGGTCTCATGTTCCTTGTATTGTGGCTGCTAATCTTATGTAATTCTGATTGTAGCTTTACAGTATTTAATTATTCTTTTCTTATTACTTACAGTATTGTCTTCTAAAATGGTGGCTATGGAATTTAGCAATAATATCCCTGACTCATTTTCATCTCTGGGTCTCTTAGGTGTTGATCAGTAGGTTCTAAACTTTTTTATCATAAATTTCTGGAAGTCTAACTTTACTTATATTGGCTCTTTATATATATATATATAACAGGTCAGTTGTTTTGTGACATGGCATTTTATATTCTATCCTATTCCTTCAATCTTTTGATTTTGCTTCATTATTTCTTGTCTTTGGAAATAATTTGCTTTCCATTTTTTAATTCTAGTTGTTAAGACATTATTTTCTTACATAAATTATGATTCTCTTTTTCTTTCTGGATAATCTTTCTGTCATAATTTTATTGATCTTGCAATGTTTAGTTTTCCTTCACTTGTCTCATTTTGTTTATGAAGTCCTTTTAAAGCTCTTCTAAAAGCTCTTTTTGAGCTCATGGCCATTTATTGTATTTCTTTGCTGTTTTTAAAGTAGACTTTTTTACTTCATTGTCCTCTGAGTTTTTTCTGCCCCCTAATAACTATCAATACTTGACTTCTTTTTCTTTTGTTTGCTCATTTTAATTTTTTAAATTTAAATTTGAGTGGGCAGATTAATACACTTAATGATTGTCTTTCTCTGGAATCCTATGGTTCCTTTCCTGTTGATATAAATCTCAGCTTTCAGGATTTTTGTGTTGTGAAAAGGAAAAGTGAATCAAACTGGAGTCCACAGTTGTGGGCAATCCAAAGTCTCTGAAGTCTAGACCACAATAGACACATTTACCCCACCACATTCAGACTCAATTCAGATTCAAGTGATATGGGGAAGAGGGGATATAGGCTCTCTTGGTTCAGTAACAGTGTAGGTTGCTAATCCAGCTCTTAGAGACTGCTTTGTGGATTCCCTTTGTTCTATTCCTTCCTCCAGGGCCCATGAAGGAGGGGCTGAGTCCAGAGAATTTAGAAATATTTCTCTCTAGTTGTCCTTAGTTGCTCAGTTTCACTCAGAAATCCTATCTGTCTTCACTGCTTTTGGTATTGATTTTATAGATTTATTTTTGGTTATTTGTGAAGGGGTGTTAGAAGGGCTAGAAAACTTCATAGCCTTCTCATTATCTTCCCACTACACATCCCCAACAACCCTTTAAAAGAAATTGAGCAACACATCAATGAGCTATCTAAGAAAGTTACAGAAACAGATGGATTCAAAATGAATTTTAAAAATATTTAAAGAACAATTCATTCCAATACTATTTGGAAAAAGAGATATAGGAGTTCTACTGAATTCCTTTCATGACATAAATATGGTATGATACCTACACCTAAAACAGGAAGACCAAAAAAATAGAAAAATAATACTATTGACCAATTCCCTAATGAATATTGATACAAAAATGTGAATATTAGCAAAAAGACATAGTGATATTTGACAAAGATCATTCATTATATCCAGGTAAGATTTATACCAGGAATGAAAGACTGGATTTGATACTAGATATCCAACATACATAATTTACCACAAAATGCCTAAAACATACAAAAACAATGATCATATATTTATGTCAACAGATGCCGAAAAATTTTTTTACAAAATACATTATGATTATTTTAAAAAATTAGAATGCAAGGCTTGATTTGAACTCATGAAGATGAATCTTCCTCCCATCTTACTTTGCATGTCTACATATTTCTTAATTATCCACTTAAAAATTACTTTTCCTAGGTTTCAAACAATGATACATGTGTAACCCAGTGGAATTGCTTGTCAGCTCAAGGAGGGGGGTTGGGAAAAAGCATGAATAATTTAACCGTGGAAAAATGTTCTAAATAAATAAATAAAAATTTAAAATAAAATAAAAATTAGAATTCATAGGAATACATGGACCTTTTCTTTAAATGATAAACAATTATCTGTCTATAATTATTAGTATTATCTGTACCAGGGATTAGCTAGATGGATGCCTTCCCAATAAGAATAGTAGTAAATCAAGTATCCTAATTATCACCACTATTATGTAACATATAATTAAAGATACTAACTTTTGCAATAAGAACAGAATAAGAAATTGGATGAGTTTGAATAGGCAAAGAAGAAACAAAAATATCACTTTCTGTAATCAATATGATTCAATACTGAGAAAAACATAAAGAATCTATTAATAACTATTTGAAACAACCCTAAAGAGTGATGTGATAAAAAAATCAAGGAATGGAAAATTTCATCACTGAAATCTATGTATTAAAGATTTATGGCTAAAGAATTAATAGAGAATATTACAGACTATAAAATTAATAATTTTGACTACATTAAATTAAAATAGACTTCTACAAAGAAAATTGATGCTACCAAGATTAAAAGGAAATCAGGAAAAATAACAAAAAAATATAAATTACTTTTCAGATCCAGGCTTCATCTCTCAAATGAGAGAACTAAGTAAAATTATAGGAGTATAAGTTCTTCCTCAATTGAAAATTGATCAAAGCATTTGAACAATCAGTTTTCAGGAAAAGAAGTCAAATTTATTTTTAGTCATATGAAAAAATGTTCTAAGTCTTTACTGATTAAAGAAATACAAATTAAAACAATTCCATGATAACATTTCAAACTTATCAATTGTCTAATATTACAGAATAGGAAAAATGACAAGTGATGGAAGGAAAAAAATGGTAGTTGTTGGATTTTGAGAACTGTTTCAACCATTCTGGAGAATTAATATGGAACTGCACAAAGGACATTCAAAGTGTGCATACCCTTTAGGAAAGCAATGCCATTACAAACTTCCCATCTCAAAAATAATTTTTTAAAGAGGAAAAGAAAAAGTACATACAAAATTATTTATAGGAGTTTTTTTTTGTGATAGCAAAGAACTGGAAATTTAGGGAATCTCAATCAATTGAGTAATGGCTGAACAAGTTTTGATCTATAATTATTTTGGAATATTGTTGTTCTATGATAAATAATATACAGCCTAATTTAAGAAAAACCTTGGAAGAGGTATATGGAAAGCTCAATGATCAGAACCAGGAAAACATTGTATACAATAGCTACAATATAAAATGATCAATTGTGAATGACTGCTATTCTGCACAATATAATGATTCAAGACAATTCAGAAGGACCTACGTTGAAAATGCTATCTAACATCAAAGAAATATATGATGGAGTCTGATTTTATATTGAAGCATTTTTTCTTATTTTCATTTTTTGTCTGTTTTATTCTGCAACATTGCTAATATAAAAATATTTTAAGACCACATTTAAAATTTATTTCAAATTGCTTGCTTTCTTATGGAGGAAGAAAAAAAGGAGCGAAAGAATTTGTAACTCAAAATTTTTACAAAATAAATATTTTTACATGTAGTTTAATAAAAATATAAAATAAAATAAGAGAAAAATTAAAATTTTAAATGTATTTTTTATCTGACTGAAGGATGAATGGATAGTAAAGCAATAGCAATTAGTGATCTCACTTTTGCCCTATTTGACTAGATAAATCTAAACAAAAAAAATATTAAAGATAAGAATAGGACTTCAGAAAATAAATTTTAGATTTTGGTTGTCTACTGAATGGGAATTAAAGTGATTCATATACTTGCAAGCTGGATACATAGCTTTTTAAAAATAAAAACTGATCATATATTGAAGCATAAACATTTCTCCTAAGACGTAGGGAGAAAGGTTAAGATTTCACTAGTATTAAGATGTCCCTAGAATTACAGATTGATAGAAAGAAAGGTAGAAATGACCAAAGCTTCAGGGACACCTAACCTTCAGTTAAATCAAAAGGATATTCAATATTGTTAGAGTCAGCTTCAGGGATGTTAATGGTTCTTAAGAACCAAGCTGGTTGAGGTGAAAAGGGAAGTAATAATTTGAGAAAAATTGTTTGTGTTCAAAGAGGCATAGTAAGCTCATCCTAAGACATATTTTCATTATATATATATTGGTTCCAGTAATCAAGGGAGTATGAGGGAGATATTAATTTAAATTAGAGCATAATTATTTGGAGTAACTGATTATTAGGTGAGAAGCTGAAAACAAGGTCAAGTATAAAACTGGTTAACACAAAGTATACATTAAGTTTTGATCCAAGCAAGATTATGTACAGAAGTGTGAGTCCTCATATCTCACAGTGACTTCCACACAAATGCATATATGGCAACACACACACACACACACACACACACACAGACACATATATATGTATATTCATATATTTGTATAGAAATGCAATGATGAGAGTAAGATAATCATATCTGATCTCTTAATACATTTTTGGACAGGGCACTTTCTGAGTTCCTCTTCTGTTTGGGCAAGGGAGTTTCTAAAGTAAGGGAAAGTAATAGGACCTATAATGTGTTGACAAATGATTGAATGGCACATTCATTACACCTCAAGCTTGTTAAAAAAAAAGAAAACAATCATTCTTTTAACAGTTGAACAATAGAAGTACATACACCAGACCCAAGCCTTCCATCTCTCTCTTTTCTAAACCTGAATGATGTAACTATGTTCAAGAAAACATTTTATTAAGTGTCAATTCAAAACCATACCTCATCAATTCCACAAATAATGTGTCTTTCTTATTAGATCAAATTAGAGGACATATTTATTCAAGATAGTGTATTGATTGGAATCTTGAACCCTGGGAACTGTATTTTCCACAAATCCCTTTTCCCTTTCATGTACATGTGTCATTACTTTTTTTTAGTATTTACTTTCAGTTCTAGGCAGGCCCTCCCTCTCTGGATCCATGTGGAGGTGGGGAGCAGCTAGCTCCATTTCTCTAGCTTTCACTTTCCCTTTGCTTCAAGTTGAATTTAATAAATAGTATTAAATATAATACTTGGAGTAATATATATTAATTTTAATCTTTACAATAGGCACTTAAGTAAAAAAGAATAGCAAAATAACTATAAAGTTAAGTATTATTATATATTAGCATTATATATTATTATATATTAACAATTAGCCAAAGGGAAACACTGGGCCATATATTAGCATACCACTTGTGGCAAGAGGCATATAAGTATCCTAGTTTACCTTGAGAGAAATAAACTATCTCTCTGCCTTTCAAACTTTATGCTTGATGGTTCCCTGAAAATCTATTTGGTTTTCTTTTTTGTTTTTAACTTTAAACAGCCTGAACAATTCATTTGATTTTTTTCTCTATTGCTTTATTATGTGCTAGCTATCTGATAAACTATTCCTTTCATCTTCATATTTGCTGCATAGACTTTTCTACAAAGGGGACTGTTGGTGGAATTTTTTGCAAATCTAACCCACATACTGAGAAACAATTTAGCTCTTTTGTGAGTCAGTCTGAGTGTCATCCAGCCAGCTCAGTACTGGTCTTTCAAATCAATCTACCATTTCCTATTGAACTACTATTTCCCATTCAGGCCCAATTTTCCTTTTGAGATGGAATGGTTGTTACTTTCAATGGTCATTATACTATGTTAGACTTGTTGTTTGACATATGAATAATATATGGTTATGTTATAATGTGACTTTTATTTAATATTTACATTATTGCCCTTTATTTATTGCTTGATATAAAAAGACTGGGAGCAAGTCATGGTCTTTATTTCATGTTTCCATTTCATTATTTTTAAAAATTAGACAAAAATTTTTCCCATCAGAATTAAGTGACTATCTTGTTTTAAGAATTGACAGTAGCAAGAAAAGGAAATGATAGTCCCTATCTTCATGAAGTTCATAGTATGATCTCATTTTATATGATTATCTTTTTAAACCTATTTTAATTGTATTCTTACTAATATTTTTATAATGAACTTCTTTTCATAGAATGAAACAAGATCATGGCCCATTCTGTTTCCATATTCTCTGGGAAAGATATCTATAAAAGTTGATTACTGTACATAATGGCAGTGATTTGAATTGCAAGTATATACTTTTAAAATATAAATCCAAATTTAAAACAATGTTTAATTGTGCTCCAGGATCTTCTGGACTTTCCTGAGATGTTTCCATGAGGTTAGTGAGGACAAAATTATTTTAATATAATGTTTAAATGTTTATTTTCTAATATGGAAAATGTCAATAGAAACAATTCATACGAATGAAAGTTATTTTTGGATGAGATCCTCAATACTTTTTTATATTAAAAAGGATCATAAGAATTAAAATTATGAGAAATTCTGGCAAATAAAATTCTACTACCCTTCAGTGACAGCAGCTCTCTATTTCATTTCTCTCTTCCTATTAAAATATGTATTCATTAACATTGAGGACTACATTATTATATCACTAATGCTTTGCACAAGACTTTGTATATAGTAAACACTTAAAAGCTTTTCAAACATTCATACATGG
This sequence comes from Monodelphis domestica, assembly GCF_027887165.1. Classification (NCBI taxonomy): domain Eukaryota; kingdom Metazoa; phylum Chordata; class Mammalia; order Didelphimorphia; family Didelphidae; genus Monodelphis; species Monodelphis domestica. The sequence continues at coordinate 330,093,595 of NC_077229.1, read as the reverse complement.
CACAATTTGAAGAAACAATACATCTGACACATAAAAGTGTTGTTTTCCTTGACAAATTATATTTTACAAAAAAGTTAGATTATTTAAAAGTACAATATACCATTTAAAAATCAAGTTAAATAATACCTATATATATACATATTCTGAATTAATTTATTTAGTCAATTTAGACCAATATTCCTTGGTTACGAGAATCACATTATTTATCTCCCGCCCCTCATCCCACCCTTCCCGCAGCTGATGCACAATTTCATTGAATATTATATCTGTCCTCGATCAGAATCTATTTCCATGTTGTTGGTGTTTGCATTAGAATGTTCATTTAGAGTCAACATCCTCAGCTATATCCTGTCCACCCATTTATTCAAGCATTTGTTTTTCTTATGTTTCTACTCCCACAGATTTTCCTCTGAATATGGATAATGTTTTTTTCTTGTAGAGTCCTCCAAGTTGTTCAGGATCACTGTTTTGTCACTAATGGAGAAGTCCATTATATTCAATTGTATCACAGTGTATCAGTCTCTGTGTACAATGTTCTCCTGGTTCTGCTCATTTCGCTCTGCATCAATTCCTGGAGGTCATTCCAGTCCCCATAGAATTCCTCCACTTTATTATTCCTTTGAGCACAATAGTATTCCATTACCAACATATACCACAATTTGTTCAGCCATTCCCCAATTGAAGGGCATCCCCTCATTTTCCAATTTTTGCCACCATAAAGAGTGCAGCTATGAATATTCTTGTACAGGTCTTTTTCCTTATTATCTTTTTGTGGTAGAAATCCAGCAGTGCTATGGCTGGATCAAAGAGCAGACATTATTTTATCACCCTTTGGACATAGTTCCAAACTGCCCTCTGGAATGTTTGGATCAATTCACAACTCCATCAGCAATACATTAATGTCCCAAATCTGCCACATCCACTCCAGTATTCATTACTTTCCATTACTGTCATGTTAGCCAATCTGCTAGGTGTGAAGTGATACCTCAGAGTAGTTTTGATGTGCATCTCTCTGATTATAAGAAATTTAGAACACTTTTTCATGTGCTTATTAATAGTTTTGATTTCCTTAACTGAAAATTGCCTAGTCATGCCCCTTGCCTATTTATCAATTGAAGAATGGCTTGATTTTTGTACAATTGGTTTAGCTCTTTATAAATTTGAGTAATTAGTACTTTTTGAGAGGTTTTTGTTATGAAGATTGATTCCCAATTTATTGCTTCCATTCTAATTTTGGATGCATTGGTTTTGTTTGAACAAAGACTTTTTTAAGTTCATGTAATCAAAATTATTTATTTTATATTTTGTGATTTTTTTCTAGCTCTTGCTTGGTTTTAAATGCTTTCCTTTCCCAAAGGTCTGACAAGTGTACTATTCTGTGTTCACCTAATTTTCTTATAGTTTCCTTCTTTATTTTCAAGTCATTCACCCGTTCTGAGTTTATCTTGGTGTAGGGTGTGAAATATTGACCCAAAACTAATCTCTCTCATACTGTCTTCCAATTTTCCCAGCAGTTTTTTTTTAATCAAATAGTGGATTTTGGTCCCAAAAGCTGGGATTTTTGGTCTTATCATAGACTGTCTTGTTGAGGTCATTTACCCCAAGTCTCTTCCACTGATCCTCCTTTCTGTCTCTTAGCCAATACCAAATTGTTTTGATGACCACTGCTTTATAGTATAGTTCAAGATCTGGGACTGCAATGCCTCCTTCCCTTGCATGTTTTTCATGATTTCCCTGGATATTCTTGATCTTTTGTTCTTCCAAATGAACATTGTTACAGTTTTTTCTCAATCAGTAAAAATGTTTTTTGGTATTTCAATGGGTATGCCACTAAATAAGTAAATTAATTTGGGCAGGATTGTCATTTTTTTTTTATGTTAGTTCATCCTACCCATGAGCAGTTGATATTTTTTTCTAATTGTTTAGATCTAGTTTTAATTGTGTGGAGAGTGTTTTGTAGTTGTGTTCATAGAGTTCCTATGTTTGTCTTGACAGATAGATTCCTAAGTATTTTATATTGTCTAGGGTGGTTTTAAATGGAATTTCTCTTTCTAATTCTTGCTGTTTAGATGTGTTGTAGATATACAGAAATGCTGATGACTTATGTGGTTTTATTTTGTATCCTGCAAATTTGCTGAAGTTGTTGATTATTTTGACTAGTTTTTTTGGTTGATTCTCTGAGGTTCTTTAAGTAGACCATCATATCATCTGCAAAGAGTGAAAGCTTGGTCTCCTCATTTCCTATTTTAATACCTTCAATTTCTTTTTCTTCTCTAATTGCTAAAGCTAGTGTTTCTAGTACAATGTTAAATAATAGAGGTGATAATGGGCATCCTTGTTTCACTTCTGACGTTATTGGAAAGACTTCTCATTTCTCCCCATTGCAAATGATGTTTGGTGATGGTTTTAGATATATACTTTTTATTAATTTTAAGAAAGACCCTTCTATTTTTATACTTTCTAGTGTTTTCAATAGGAATGAGTGTTGTATTTTGTCAAAGGTTTTTTCTGCATCTATTGAGATAATCATAAGATTTTTGTTGGTTTGCTAATACCTATATATTTAAGCAATCATTTCAGTGTAGTTTCTTGAATAGCCTTAGTTCAGTGGTTTAATGAGTGGGCTTATGACTAATAGAAATCAATGAATCAATGGAGTACAGAATGATGAGAGAATAAGTAGAACCATATTTGTAATAAGCCCTCTGAGCAAAACCAAAAAAATATAAATATAGTGTAACTTGCAGGCCATATTTCAAAAGCATAAATATGGAGAACTAAATACTTAAAGAACTTAGCTGGAAACAAGTAATACCATAAAGATGGCAAGTAATTAGAAATATTCACATTATATTCCATGTTATTTCTATTATATTTGGAAACAATAAAATGCATATTGATGAAGTTAAGGTCATAAAACTGAGTTCTGAATATTTGTATTCACCTAAGTTTAATTCCTTCCCACAAATTTATGCTTGGAGGAAATCCTGTATTCCTAAAGACAATGCCAAACAAATTCATATTTGAACAAGGTATATCATTTAAGTATGATTCTGGTAAGATACTATGACTGCTTTCTAAGAAAAAATTAATTTACTTATGACTACTCATTTAAAATTACATAAATGACTCAGATTTAAGTAATTTCTGCTTCTTTTTATAATGGTAGCAAAATGGTAAATAAGAGGTAAGGGGAAGTAAAAGGCAGAAGTTGTTACAATTCACATAGTACTTGGATTCATCTATAAATTTCAACTTAGCTTTTGGCATCCAAGTATGACATTTATCCAATTACCAACTCATGGACATTGAATTAGATTTGCAAAGACATCTCAAATTCAATATGTCCAAAACTCATTATACTTAGTCTTAATGTCACTTCTCCTCTGACTTATACTATGTGTACCAAAGATAACACTATTCTTGTAATAATCTAAGTGCCATCAATTACTTATTTTTTCTCTCCCCATATGTCCAATTGGTTAAGAAGGGAAAGCTAGATGGCACAGTGGATAGAGCACCACTCATAAGACTCAGGAAAACCTGAGTTCAAAATCAAGCCTCAGACAATGACTTGTTGTGTGACACTGGACAAGTTATATTAATGTCACTTTGTCTCAGTTTCCACCACTATACAATGGGAAAATAACACCTACCTCTGACATTTGCTGTAATGAATAAATGCATTAATTTTAAAGCTAAACATGCTAAATGGCACATGGAAAAAACCATATCAACATTAGCTATTATTGTAATATTACTAATAATTGATACAAAACACTTGCACCACATAAGCACAAATCAACCAAAGTGCAATCTCGTATTGATCATTCTGTTTCAAGGAAGGAGTATTCTTTATGATACCTCTGGAATAAGAGATTAACCATTGATTTGATTACAATTCTTAAGCTTTTGAAAGTCTTCATTTTTATAATAATATATATAGTATATATTTTTTCTAGTGCTACTCTCTTCTCTTTGAATCAGTTCATATAAGTTTGTCTATTTCTCTTTGAAATTGTCCTTTTTTCTTCATTTCTTACATCACACTTTATATATTCATATTACACAAATTACTCAGCCAGTGATTTCATAATAACTTCCCAGTTTGTATCTTCCCTCAAGATTCCTCCCTCTATTCTCCAATTCATCCTGCTCATAGGTTCCAAAGAGATATACCTAAAGCAAAGGTCTGATCACATCATTACCCCATTCAATAAATTCCTGTGTCTCCATATCGCCTCAACAATTACACAGAAATCCCTTTACTCAACATAAAAGGTCCTTAGAATACTGGTTTTAATTTACCTTGCAAGGCAGATAATACATTATTAATTTTCACATCCACTCTTTGGTCCATCCAACATGGCCTCCTTTTTCATTCTTCACACATAGCATTCAATCATCTGTCTCCATGTCTTTGCCCAAGCAACCCCTCATATGTACAATATGTTCCCATCTCCTTTCTACATGGTAGAATGCCTAATTTCTTTCAAGGCATCTTATATACCCCCTTCTTGATGACAATTTCTGGTCTCCTTTCTCCCTTCTTCCAGTTCCTCTTCCTTAAAAAAAAATAAATTTCACCTTTCTGTTGTATATATGAAGGGTGTGGCAAAAGTCTATGTAATTTTAAGAAAAAAAAAAGCTTGAATACATGTAATAGCTTAAAAACTATACTAAGACTGCCACATGCTTTAGATGTACATGTCATTTTCAATTATAGAAGGCAAAGATCTTGGAAAAAGAAGTTGATTCATGTTTGCTATTTTAGCCTTAGTTCTGTGAATAGTGGTAGGCAAATAGGAGGTATTTAAAAATGTTCTTTGTGTCAGTTTAGTACAGTGGTACAAATATTAACTCTACAGTCAGTGGATTTGTATTCAAATCTCCATTCTGAAAGTTACACCCTATGTGAAAATACTTTAATCACTCAACTTTTCTAATCTATTGAACAAGATCATACCATTATCCCCTTTGAGGGGTGTACCTATGATGATCCTATGATTGACTTTAATCAGCTTAACACACAAACACCATCCTTTTTTTATGAAAAAGTCCTTTGTTCATTATGCACTTGCAGTTTTAATGAACTTTTAATATTGTTGAAATTTGAATTTCATGCACTTCAAAGATTTGAAATTTTGAGTGGCTAAATAGGTAGTTGCATATGAATTATGCACAGAGTAATGAAAAGATGTCATTAAAGCATGCTTTTTTGTAACAGGAGTTACCATTCATGTAGCAAGAGCAGAAGATATTAAAAAGGGAGTCTGAAATACTACATTGGTAGGTTTTCCTCAAATATGTAGTATGTGATCTTTTTAGAGCATAAATAGGAGTCCATGCATTACAGATTCACAGTTCAAGAAAGTATGGAAGTATTGCCTGCATTGATGAAATCACAAATTCATTGAAGTACTAAAATATCATTTACAAATCATCTCTCTTTAAGAAGGGGAAAATTCATTCATAACAGTTTCAATGTTACTATTAAATAATATTGTCCTAGCTCATTTTATCACTCAATGTTACCTAAACTGTTTGATCATTTTTTTCCTTCTTTTTTTTCTGTAGTCAAATTTAACTGGAAAAATGTTAAGCCTTGTCCTGTAAAAGCTAGTTTTGAGCAAGGTGCAAATGTATCCAAGCTAAACCAATTTCTAGTTCAATATTTCTTTTATACTTTTCATGGCCTTTGAGCTTAAAATGAGAGGGTAAAAAAGATTGAAAATGATACACAATTTGATGAAAGGGTTCCTTTTACAAGCATATTTTGTTTCTTCATATAATTATTTATTTACCCTTTTAGTTACTTTATCATATGAATTAGAGATTTGAATTAATCAAATTCCTTTATTGCAAAGTGAATGAACATTATGATGAATAAAAAGCAACATCTTATCTAATGAAGACATATTAGTATAGACATTTCTTTATCTCTACAGAAATCTTTCTATAAGACAACAACTCAAAAAAACCCAATAAGGTGAGAGCTTTATGAAAAGAATTACTGGTGTTAAAACTAATTCAAAAGAAACTCATTTGATATATCTTTCAATCACTCTCCATGCCCTACAAAAATATTTGTAAATTAACCAGATTCAAGTGCTTTCCTGCTGTTGCAGATATTCTGCTAATACATACTTCTGTCATGATCCTATCAAAAGAAAAAAGAAGATATCTTACTCTGCCCAGGCCAATGAACGAATGAGGGATGTGACAAAAATTTGGGAGGACACAATTAAGTGAAGACTGTGATAGAGAATCTCAAGATGGCAAAAATTTTAACATCTCCTTCAGTTATTTTCAATCCTGAAAAAAATATGGCAGACACGGGTTCATAGCTCATCTATAGGACTAAAGATCAGATGAAACAGAAGCAGGGGGCAACATACCTGCACTGAGCCTTTAGAAAGGGAAATAGGAGTACATCTAGGGTCAATCCTACCCCACTAGAAGATTCATGGGTAACAGGATAAGGTAGAGGAAAAGTAAAATTCCCTTGGGGCACTATACTTCATCAAAAAATGAGGAGTTACCTTTACCCTTTGATGAGTGACTTCCAGTAGAAAATAAGGAAGAACAAAAGAAGAAAAAACTCCAAAATTAAAAAATTAAACATAAAACAAATTTTTTTGGTTATTCATGATTAATTTTAAAAATTAATGAAATGTAAAAACAGAAGTCATCAAACTCTCTTAGTTCCATATATATGCATTCCTGTTGAGATTCTATATTGCAAGAAATAACTAGTAAATAGTTGACATCTAGGCTTCATACACCTTTTGATAATGTCTATGAATTTTGGTAAATCACTTTGCTTTTTTATCTTTAGTTCTAAAATGTATAAAGTTAGTTACATCTAAAATCACTTTCATCTTTGATATTTTAAGGTTCCATCATTGATAGAGAAGAAATACCAAACCCCTCCCCACCAAACCAAGAGAGACAGAGATAGACAAAAATTGGGATTGAGAATTTACTGAGTGTTTACTATCCAGTCACATCTATGTAGTTTTTTTTTTCCTTTTGGAAGGTGTGAATAGGATGTGAATAGGAGTATTGGAAAAGTTACATAATAATATACTGATGTAAATTCATTCTGTACATTCTCATGGGTCCACTACTACCCTAAACATACTGAGCACACCTGAGAGAATACAATAAGACTAAACTTACTTACACCCTCCAGTATATTTCATAGAAAAATAAATCAGAGTCCTTAAAATTTGACACCCTCTGAACTTTAACTTGATTTCAAGGAGAAGGGGCCAATGAGATAATATTTTTCCAGCTATGTCTCAGAAAATAATATCACAAAATCACAGGATCATTCATGACTGCAAAGATTGAGATGAAAGGAACCTTGGAAGTTCCTTGTCAAATCATTTAATTGTAAATCTATGAAAACTGAAGGTTCAAGAGATTAAGAAACTTAGTAAAGTCACACAGGTAGAAAATGAAAGAGATAAGATTTGAACTCAGGTTGTTTAATTTCAAAGTCTGCATTCTTTTCATTATATAAAATGGGATGCATTTTAATTTGCCCACTTAAGGTTGACTCTAAGTATTACCTCATTCAGAATGCAGCCTTGCAAAGATCTGATAATAGTGCTAAAGAGCTGTGATATGTGAGTATTCAAATATATGATGTAGACTCTGAGACAGTGAGAGAGAGAGGGGGGTGGGGTTACTGGATTACAGGAATGTCCAAATGGACACTTCATGCACTTTAGAAGATTATCTCGGAAAGCTCAAAAGGCTACCTGGCAATGTTGGCTGAACATGAAGGGGACTTTTATTGCAACTTGGAAAGAAAACAAAAACTATGCATATCTCTTAAGTTAAGAAAACAACAGAAAATACGTACCCTCCACATGAACAGAAAATGTTTATTCCTGAACTATCATTTTAATCCATATTATTCTTCCAAAAAATCTGAAATTCTGTAACATCCATTATTATCCAAAAGTGGTTTTCACAACCCCTCTTTTCTCGAAACAGTATTATTGTTAGGTGTGTGTAATTAGAATTTTGTATCATAGTACTCCATTTCCCAGAATCCCACTTTTGTCCTCACCTTTTGGAGATAAAGTTTCTGTAATCTCACCCTCACATGCTCTTCTCCTGTTAATGCAGGAAATGGGAAATGGGAAAGCTCTTTACTCAGGCTTTTAGTTTTGTTTTATTCTTTTATTTTGTTCCTCTACATCAAGTGATTATTAACAAATCTTATGAAATAGAATACTTGGAGTTATTGGATACTCATTTTAATCTTAGAGGTGGCAACTTTTGGCAATATTTTATGGAATAAATCTTAGAACCTGGTTCCATATTCCCCTCCCCTCCCATTCCATTTTATGCAATGTTGATGAATACCATAAGCATTCCATTCATTGCTTCAATTTCATTCTCATGGTTTAAGTACCATTTATATGTTATTGCAACTTGGTTGGTATAAGGTAGAGTGAAAATCAAAAAGAAGAGTATTCACCCATAATAAACATCCTCTCCTTGTCTAAGCCTTAGCTCTCCACTGTTTAAATCTGTGAACCTCTGTTTGAGCTTTATTCAATCTTTTCCATCACATAAATCTTTTCTACAAATGACGAAGAGCATATAATTTCAACATTATATATTTATGTTGTGATAGACTTAGGGTTAACTATTTCTCTTAGGACTCATTATTAGTATCATCACCATTTCATTTTTCTAACAGATGAATGTGTTTCAATCTCATTGTATCAATATAACTCTTAGCCAAGTATATTACAGTAATCTGTTGTTGGGAATGATACCTCTTGGTGGTATAACAAATATTAAGAACTACATTTCTCACATTTGGGGATCATTCATAAGCTGCTATTGTTAGTTTGATCATATGGCATTCTATTATACTCCCCAAAAGTAGTGAATCAAATTGCATTTATAGTAATGAAAGCAAATTGAAATGCTCTTTGTTGGAGAAAAGAAAGAAAAAGAGAGAGAGAGACAGAGAAAGGGGGGGAGAGAGACATAAAGAGAGATAAGAAGAGAGAAAAGAAGAAAGAAGTGGAAGGGAGAGGAGTAAAAGAAAAATGAGTAAAACAGAAGTCCAAGAAGAGAGAAAGGAATAGAGAAAGGGAGAGAGGAGCCAGGAAAGGGCACTGTTATTATAGGTAAGAAACTATTATCTTAGGAAAACTTTAGTATGTGTTTGATCTCTGACATATGCTAATTCTGTGAACATGGCCTCATTACACAAATTATGATGGCCCCTGGACACATTTTTAAGTTGAAGGGTAAGTACTGGTCTGCATTAAGAGAGGGGTGTCTTCACTGAGAGTTCCCTAAGTAAATTACAGATCCATTTGTAAAGAGTGTATGTATAACACATATTTATGTTCATATATAGTTATATATGTTTATATATGTATATATATTACAAGACACTCAGGCATATGACTAAACTTTCTTAAGGTTTTTTGAAAAAAATAAAAAGTGCCAAATACAAGGATGGCAAAGAGAATTTTTAAAATATAATATTTATATAACTTTTTAATATAATGTTTATTTAAACCTATTACAGCATCTGAGGTCTTTGCCATTATCTAGACATTATTTAATTTCCAAAAGTAACAGAGTTCCCTTTTCAGGTATCACACTTATTTTCTATGTTGTTCATTTATTACATGAAGCCATTCTGCAAATAAACTCCATTATCTTCCTTATTTCATCAGATAACAGAAAACTCAATTGTTTCTTCATATTTTCCTGTCCTTGTCTTAGAATCTTATCCTAGCACATTTTAAGCAGTTGTGATTCCATTTGAATCTACAGTATTATGATTATTATTAAATTATAATTGAGACTAATGACTACTGTGATTTTTTAATATTATTTGCCTATTGACAGACTTATAGATCCTAATTATATTTACATAACCATTTCATGGAGTGTCCAAGTCTTTTGTGCCTATAATGAATTATTTTCCTTTATAATATGTTTTTGATTAATTTAATGAAAATCATTCTCCTTTGACTTATATAAAGATCCTTCAATCTTGCTCCACAACTTTCTTTGCTTCAATCAGGCAGCATATGTGTATATCTTCTCAAGTATTTGGCATAGCTTGATGAATGAATGTAGATTAACCCACACAAGCCTAGGTTTCTTAACACTGAGAAAGCATAAAGTTCTTATGGTTTCCACCTCTGTGTTTGCTCTTGGTCTTCCTGCTAGTTACCTTTAAGCTATCATGCTAATTATACCTCTCTTGCAATCCCCAGTTTTCCATTTCCAATGACTTCCTAGGCATCTCCCCCCTGGCTATCTACCATATCAAACTCAAAATTACTGATTTCATATTAATCATCTTCTCCCCAATACCTCTTTTCCTCTCTAACTCTTCTCTTATATTGGCTACCAGAAATATTTTTGATGTGTCCCCTTTCCTCACTCCTCTTCCTTTATTCAGTAAGTAACAAAGTAAGTATTTTTTATTGTACATCTGACATCTCTCTCACATTTATTCATCAGTCAATAAGCATTTATTAAGCATCTGGTATGTATCTGACCTGTTCCACTCTCTCCTAGGACTCTAAATTCAGATCATTATCACCTGTTGCCTCAATTATGGTAAAGGCCTCTTAAATGGTTTTCCTATATTCTTTCCTACTCAATCTATCTTTTACCCTATTGCTAAATAAATTTCCTAATGCACAGAATTTTCAGCCAGTAGTGACTTCTGAAACTGTATAGGCCAACCTATATTGAATAAAGGATGCTCTCTTCTGCATACCTGATATCTAATTATGAAGAATTCTGTCATACTCAAGGCAGTTTATGCCATATGGGGTTATGAATTATCAGCCCTTTTCTCCTTGTATCGAGCCTAAATTTGCTCTCATGTAATTTCTACTCACTGATCCTAGTTATATCTTTGGTTCTAGAATAAGTCTAATCCCTTAACCAGTTTTCAAATACATAAAGAAAGCTACCAGGCTCTGTCCTCTATAATTTCTTTTCAAATGAAATAGCAATTTGTAAACTGATCTACTGTGCAATATTCTATAATGGTCAAAAGTTCCTGTACTTCTTTTCCTCACTCTATTCAAAGTTATCATTGATCTTCCTAAAACATGCTGCCCAGAGTTAAAGACCAAAATCCCATCAACTCTTGTCAGAGGAAAGTTTAAAATCATATTTCTAATTCATACACCAATCCTATATTACATGAATTTGATGCCCCCCTCTTCACCATTCATGGTTAACTTCTTATAGATGCTTTCAAACTCATCACTAAAGAGAGTGATTGGATTTATATTTCCACTGGGATGGGGAACATCCAGATAAGGAAATACCTTCTACCACCACTGAAGGCATGCTTATTATTTGCAACTTACAATCAGAGAGCTATATAGATCAGAATTAAGAGTATATGGTTTCAAATCCCACCTCAGACATTTATTAACTACAGGACATAGGGAAAGTCACCTAATCCCTCTGTCTCATTTATTTTCAACCATAAAATGGGAATGGCAATAAAATCTACTTTCCAGGGTTCTTGTGAGGATGAAATAAGATAATCATTGAAAAAAGATATTCATCACAGAGTTTTGCACATGGTAGGATCTATATAAATATAAGCTAGTAGTAGTAGTTTTAATTATAGTAGTAATAGTGATGGTGATAATAGTCATAGTAGTAGATGTAGTAGTAGTAGTAGTAGTAGTAGCAGTAGTAGTAGTAACAGTAGTAGTAATAGCAGCAGAAGCAGCAGCAGCAGTGTGCTACCTAGAGCACTGACAGAATACATTAGTTTACCTCATGGAATGTCATAGCAAGACTTGAATTCAAACCTTCCCATTTTGCAATGCTGCCTTTATGGTTCTGTCAATACTCTTTTCTTAAAATGTTTTTCCAAGAGGGTCAGCATTGGATTGAGAGTCAGGCCTTGAGACAGGAGGTCCTAGGTTCAAATCTGGCCTCAAACACTTCCTAGCTGTGTGACCCTGAGCAAGTCACTTAACCTACATTGCCTAGCCCTTACCACTCTTCTGCCTTCCAAGATGGAAGGTAAGGGTTTTAAAAAAATGTTTTTCCAAGAACTGAATGCAGTAGCTAAAGTACTGTCTAATTAGGGCAAAGTATTATGCTGATCATATTATATCCTTTTTCAAAAATTTTGTGTCTCTCAAAATTATCTACGTGAATTATTTTCTTAATTTTCTTCTCTAACCATTGGATGGAGTCCATAACCTTATTTTAATTTGTCTTTCTGTCTTCTCAATATACCCTTTCACATATTGTACAATCCAGCTACCTATTACCACTTTCTCCAATCTTCTTCCTCTCCCATTGATCTGCTTACATCACCTCTTGACTTGTGATGGACAGCCAAACACTCCACTTATTATAATCCTTCTCCTCTTTCAGAGAACAATTAATGTTCCACTTCTCCATTAAATCTACTATAATCCTCCCCAGCTACCTGTTATTCTGTCTTCCTTAACACTTTCAAAACAAAATGTCATTTTGCCCAATAAATGTAATAACATTTAAATATATTATCTCAGGTTTCTTACCATTTAAATTGGAATAAGAAGACTTCTGCTACTTTTTGCACAAGCTTGTTGTGGGGGAAATCCTCCCTATACCTCAAAGAAATATAGAATTATTGGTCATTTTTATTAGTAATTGAGCTAGCCATAGTATAGATAAGATTAAACATTTCATCCTTAGTTGAACATTAATTTATATTGAAATTATGTTGGTTTCTATCATTAACCTAAAGGTTATGTTTTTCTGAATATTTTTAAATTCTTATGATTTAGATGAATCAGAAAATTTAGTTCATGATAGATTTGTATCCCAAAGAGCTAATAAGGGAAAATACTCATAGAAAAATATTTATAGGTATGCTCTTTGTTGGCAAAAAATTGGAAAATGAGTGGGTGTCCCTCCACTGGGGAATGGCTGAACAAATTATGATATCTTATGGTGATGGAATACTATTTTGCTGAAATGAATAATGAACTGGAGGATTTCTATGTGAAATGGAAAGATAAACAAGAATTGATGCAAAGCAAAATTAGTAGAACCAGGAGAACATTGTACACAATGACTGAAACATTGTGGCACAATATACTGTAATAGACTTTTCTACTAGCAGCAATGCAATGATCCAGGACAATCCCAAAGGCCTTATGAGAAAGAAAGCTATCAACATCCATAGAAAGAATTGTGAGAGAAGAAATGCAAAATATATATATATATATATATGATTGATCATGTGGTTCCATAGGGAAATAATTGGTATTTAGGTGTTAAAAGATCACTTTACTGCAAATATGAATGATATGAACATAGGTTTTGAACAATGATATATGTATAACCTAGTGGAATTGCTTGTCAGCTTAGGGAGGGGGGAAAGAAGAGGGATGTGAAAAATCATGAATCATTTAACCATGGAAAAATTTTTAATTATTAATTCTATGAATTTTATTTATTTGTTTGTTTTTTATAAAAAGAAAATGTAGTGCAAAGATAATTTGAGTCAGTATCACTTTCTGCTTTGGTTTAGAGAACAGTGTCATCTCTTTATCTGGGAAAGATATACCGGAGCATGAATAAAATAAGTAATATCTTTTACTGGAAAACAATGACCAGAAAGCAAAAAGTAAAAGGACAAGAGATATCTATGGGTGTGTTATTTCTAGTTCTAGAGGTCCATAATCATTAAACAATTTAACATCAGTGACTAAACAAATTTCCTTTGATGCTTATATTAATGAGATAAAGACTGAAACCATCGACAAAATATAAACTTATTATACCTATAAAAAATAAATTGAATATCAGTCATTTGAAAGAGATCAAGTACAAAGTTTATTAGAAATATTATTGATATCTTTATCAGAATTTTTCCCACCTCATTTATAACTTCCTTCATAATAGTATTTCTTGTTGTCATCTTTAGTGACTTCAAAATACAAATTTATGAACCATTTTGACCTCTAATATTATCTAATGATAGGATTTTCACCCATCTATGAATATGTCCATAACTTAGACTCTTCTGTAAAAGTATGGAACTAAACTAAATAAACTCTAATTTTCCTTCTAGTTCTAGATCTAATAATGAGCTCCTTAAGGAGCATCTTGTTTATTTTAAATCTTTCATAGTCTGTTTTGTTCAAGAAATATTTTGCTCTTTTGCAATATCCTTATAAACTGCTCTCTGGCCATCACTTTCCAGTAAATGAGATTACTTAGGTTATTCATGGTGACTTATATTGTTTCAGATTCTCTTTGCCCTCCAACATGAAGCATGCTGAGACAAGGTGTTTTCCTTATTGGTTGTTAAAGACTTCAGTGTTGTTCATTGCCACATTACATCTTCTGCTTAGGGGATCCATGAATAAAAAGCTGAGAAGAAAGCAAAACCAGAGTCCTTCATATGTAAGAGTCAATACTGGGAAAAAAGAATAAAGAGCTACACAGACAGAAGACTCAATGCTTATTGATGAAGCTGAGTGAAGCCAGGTAAAGCCAAATTAATTTATATTTACTTGGAATGCTTTTTAAAAGTCAGAAATAGATTCCTTTCTGCTTATTGTATCTACCCATAAAACTATGAAAATAGACTTCCACTGGGATTGGATTACCTTGTTGACATGTTGCTAATCCCCTTTTTGAAAGATCAGGCCTCTCTACAAAACCAACAGAGTTATGTACAAAGTATCTACTTGTGGCTTCCACAATTGTATCACAAGGGGGTATGAACCATAACTCCATTGGAACCATGACTTCTTGTGTTACTCATTTAAAAAAAAAATATTGTATTTGCCTATGTTTCTTTAAAATGTTGCTTCTTCAAAAAGCAAGGAGAGTTTTATCCTTCTCTTTTAAAAGTTGAAAATGCTACAATTGGCATGTGTTTTGGTTCAGAAAGTGTGCCTTAAGTACACACAAACAATCCTTTGTCATCTGGCTCTGCCCCATTTGGAAATTATTCTCTGTTGTTAATTAGAAGTGACTACAATTTGATTAATCTCAAACATGTGTCATATATATGCAATGTGGAGAACTGCATTCAATATTTTTCCACTTTGAACATGCATGAAGTGACTGGAAAGAGGCCAGATTTTTTTTTAAAAAACAACTCAAAGCTTAATCTTATCACACTGAAAGAGGATATTATTAATACAAGGCACCCTAGCCTACTAAAAGTGTTAAATTCACAGAAGCACACTAATCACACAAAGTATTTCATATGAAAGAAAGAATATAACATTTTAGCATCTTTCAATATTCTGTTTTAAATATCAAACACTTTTTTCCCACAATTTCTTTTCTCAATCTGGATTTCCCCTCCATTCTGATTTTCTTTTTGATTTAACTTTTCTTATATGTTCTTCTCATGAGCAATGAATGAAAACTAAACTGAATTTATATAACACTTTGATTTACAAAGTGCTTTCTTCACATCAATCCAGTGAAGAAAGTGTGACACAGATATATAGACAGATGGATAGATGATAGCAAGACATATGGCTGGAGACAAAATAGCTGATAGACTAAGAAAACATTTTTTAAAACATTTACTATTATATAATTTCTATGTTATTCACAAGAGTATACAGCTAAAGGGGAACAAAATAGTACCTTCCTTAATAGACTTTTCAGACTAATGGGATAACAATACAGAATGAGGAGTTGGAAGGATCTGAATGAGGGAAGATATCATAGATGAGGAAGATCAAGGCAACTGTTGAAATGGAAGAAAAATTTAGAGAATAATTGAACTATGATTATATTTATTTTTAGAGTTGTGTGATCTGAAGTTAATAGAGCTGTCAATGGTCAAAGGACCAGAGGATGTAAGAGCTAATATTCAAATAAGTCTTAATCAAGTCTAGTCCTCTTTCTACTACAGATGTACTTCATTTTATTTGCAATTTACTTTATTGCAATACTGTGGAATTACCATTTGTCCAAGAGCATATGCTCACTTAGAGTCTGCATCACATTTTCATAAATCTTGCAATATTTTAAAATTTTCTCACTATTATGATGTCTGCTTTGGTAATCATTATTCAATAATATTGATGTTACTTTTTTAATTTTTTGGAGGGGCACCAAGAACCATGTATATATGTTATGGCAAATTCAATTGATAAATATTATATGTGCTCTGTTTGTTCTAACTGGCAGTTTCCCTTCCCTCTTCCTCTCTTCTGGTCTTCCTTTTCTCTGAGACACAACAGTATTTAACTTGGGCTATCCCTGAAATGATGGATAATTTTTCAAACGGAAATAATGATCAATCAAAGTGGCAAATTTTATTCTTGTCTTATTTAAAAAAAAACTACCAGTAACCCCAAATTTCAGCAATCACCTTGATAAGTCTGTAGTAGTAGAAGCAAAATGTTACACCAACAAAAATAATTACGACTGGCTAAAGGCTCAGATGATAGTTAGCATTTTTAACAAATAATCTATTTTTTTAATTAAGGTAGATATGTTGAGTTTTTAGACATAATACCATCACACTTAATAGTCTACAGGGTGATGTTAAAATAATTTTCATATGCATTGGAAAACAAAAAAAAAATCATGTGACTCACTGTATTTGCATTATTGTAGTGGTCTGGAACTAAACCCACAATATCTCCAAGGTATGGCTATATACTATATTTCTTAATTGAGAGTAAAGAATCCTGGATTATAATAGTGTTTCTTTCACTAATTAGCTTTGTAAATTTACCGAGGTTTTTTTCTGTTTCCCAGATTTATTTTTTCATGAGTGATATCAGGCTTTGTGTCAGATACTCTCTCAAGATTCCTATGATTCTCAAACTTTACCACTCTAATAACAATAATAATTTAATTGTGTTTTGAGAGGAGCAATGGGATTCTCTTCAAGATTACTGCATGAGGGAGGTAATACAAATATTGTTACTTTTGCTTTTCATATGGATAAACTGAGTTGTTTAGGATGAACAACTTATACATACAATAAATGCAAGCTGAAACTGTGACTTGAATTCAGATCTTTTATGACTCTCAATAGGACATGATTTTAGTTACCCAGTTACCTAGTCTAGCTAATGTTTTCTTTGATTCTATTATCTGAAAACTTTGTAATGGACAAATATACATTGATTACATTTATTATTAAAGAAAGTAAAGCCAAGTGTATCAAATGGAATAAAAAGACCACAGATAATATATGTTATTATTATTTTTGAATGGTGATAAAAATTCTAAAATTTTAAAGCATTAATTAAATTACCTTGAAACACATAGTCCCTAAAATATATTAGAAAAGTTGTCTGACAAAGTTGTGATTTAAAGAAACTGACTTTCATTTACTTCCTTTGTTCAATTTTCTAACAAAAATGTTTTGCTTTCTTATTACACAGCCTGCAGTAATAAGTGAAATATAATTCTAATTATTTTTTCCTACCGCTGTATACAAATCAATAACTGTATGCATCCCGAAGGAAACACACTGCATGGTCCTCCAGGTTCCTAATGAATGCAAATAGACTGACCTTTCTCTGACAACTATGAATATTGTTTCACAATTTCACCATTAAAAATGCTGTTATCAGCAATTCATGCTGCAAAACATGGAGCCTCCAAGAGTTGTAAATAACTATTCATTACAATAAAGGAGGAATGCAATGTAAACTTGAAGTTATAGAACTTTAAGGTCTATTCTTTATGCTATTTTAAAAATCTGAAATGGAAATACTGTCTTAAATTTAAACAGTCCACACATAGTGTCCTTTAACCATACTATCAAGTGCAAGTTTAAAATATTTCAATTGACTTAATCAGGAGTTCAGGTTAGAAATTCTGTTACCAGATAGAGTTTAGTGTCTGTAAGAAAAACATTCTAAATTTCTAAGTAGCCTATTGAACTTGCTAGAAAAACATGAATGTCTTCTATTCGAAATATTTACCAAAGTTTTGCTTGCAGAGACTCTTTACCCAGCAGGTACCAATGTCTCATAAAATAGTAACTGCATGCATGGATTTGTGCAATAATGTAATTTTGAAATGATACTGTGAAGTGGAGGTAAGAGAAGGAAAACCCCTAAAATGCATATATGCATTAAGTTGGCCCAGTTCACTATGAGTTAGGTTGGAATTCCAAGCAAATATGCTGAAGTGTGTTCCATTTCCTACAAAATTTCATTATACCCATCAAGATGTCTTATTAAGTGGAATGAAATTTAAATCCAAATTTTATAGGAATGGTGGTTAAATTAGTTAGACTGAGTTCTCCTGGGCATAGATCTATATAGAGGTAAATGATTATACTAGAGTCATAGAGCTAGACAACCAGAAGAATTCAGACATGGTAATGGCGAATAACTTTCTTATTTCCAACGTGATGCAAAAATAAATTTCACACATTCAACACTTCGGTAGAATTCCATGAGAGAGGGGAAGTTGTATTCTCCTCTTTTGCAATAGAATACCTTGGCATGGTTTAGACTTTATCTATCTAGCAGAAAACTAGAGTCATTTCATGCAATCTTTATTCAAAAATGTTGCTTTTATTGACAAAATTTATTCTCAAACCATTTACTTTCTTGTTTTCCCAGGATTTACACACACACACACACACACACACACACACACACACACACACACACACACACACACACACACATATATATATATAATGATATGATAGCTGATTTATCCAACCCCCTTTAAACAAATTTTAAAATTACCAATGCTAAAGAAAGCAACTTAATCAATACTGTTTGCATGCACCACATGTGATGTTTTAAAACTGTGTTAAACAATCTCTTCTTGATGACATCTCCTGAAGATATTTCTACTCGCACACTTGTAATTCTTTCATGTTCAAAATGAATCCCTGCTACATCTCACTCAATATTGATCTTTAAGGCATTTCTCCCAATCCTTTTCCCAGTGTGGTCACTGAACAGTATCAAAGTTCAATAGGAAGATCAGCTGCTCATCCACTTTTTGCTAAAGCAATTTGTATTATAGATTTATTTCAGCAGCAACCTACAGTGGCAGTTGCTGTTTTTACTATTTAAATGCTTTGATTATCCGACCTTGCTTACTTTATCTTTTTAAGTGCATGGGCTCTAAAATTGATCAATAAATGGGGATTCCTCCACAGTATTATATTGAAATCAATCCCAATTCAGACAATTTGTATTTCACATTTATGATTCCATCTGTCTTAATTGTTCCTTTATTTTGATAAATATTTTGAGAATACAAATTTGACTATGTTTAAGAATCTGCTGCATATGGAAAGGCATAAAATAATTCTCATTTTTTCTTTCCTTTTTTAGGAAATTTCCTACTTTACATGTGACCTTTATTAACAATAATAAGTAAATCTCTTCTTAGCCACATAACCTCTAAGCAAACTCTTCTTTTAATGACAAAACTTGAGCTATGAATTCATGTCACCAAAAAATCTGAAACTCATTAATGTACCATATTCATCCTTATGTGATAGCTGAGAGATCCCAATAGGCATTGTCTCCACATATGTAAAAGGCATGTAAAAAGTATAATAAAATTCTTTTATGGGTCAAATTAATGCTTCAGGGAAGAATGAAAATCAAAGCATGTGAAAAAGAATGTAGCAAAAACCTTGTTTCCAAGGTTGAGTTTTGAAAATATTTGGAAACCAAATAAACTTGTTGCACAAAGTAAGAAATGTAAACTTGTTTCCCTCACTGACTCCATTAAACAGAAAAGAAACAGACATATTTCACACCCTCTTATTCATCAGTGGAGAAAAGATTTACTAACATTTGCATTTTGAATGAATGGAAATGTTGTTAACTACAATGTCTCCCTTGAAATAATTTTCCAATCATGATTAAAGAGTCTTCTAGTAAAAACAATAACAACAGAAGCATTAAACAAAAAATATTTTGTTTTCAGTGTTACTTGAGGAGTATTTATCTATAAATCAGTTGTGATCAAAATATACTTTCTTAAATAGAAATCCTCTCATATACCTGTTGCTGCAAGCTATTTGCTGTTTAACTGGTCTAAATTCTAACTCCTGCATCCTGGAAGACTCTGGACTTGAGTAGAACTCCAAAATTTCTATATAATTTTTGCTTTGAATATTTTTAATTCTAACTTATTTTGCAAATCTGTTCTGTGAGTAATGGCATTACAGATATTAAGTTGAGAACTAAATGAAGTAAAATAACTATTAAAAACCCTTTTATTAAAAAAGAAAAACTTTCTAAAATTAAATACTTGATAGATCCACACATTATGACACAGAAAATATGTGAAACAAGAAGCATACTTTGCAATAAACTATAGTGACAATAACAAAGAGAAGTACCAATGATTAGATGTAAATAAATTAAATGCTTAATAAATCAAGTATAAGCATATCTAAAATGTACAAAAAGTATGAAAACATGGCATTTCCAATATAATAATGTGTGTGGCAATAATTTTCTTCCTAACAATGTCAGAAAACTGCATTTTTATGATAGATATTAAGCATGTTCAAATATTCTGAAACACTATCATCAGTTAACAAATAACTTAGTGAATAACTTTTCCTTGACATTAAATTGTAGACTATTAGCTCAATCGTTTGTTTTACTCCCTCTCTGTATTAAATTTAGAAGAAAAAAGGAAAACTAAACTATAAGAGAAAATCATCACCAAGCAGCAGTTTAAAGATTCTTTATATTCAGAAGGTTTGTCATGCAGGAATTTAAGAGAAAGGAAAAAAATTAAACCATAAAACAGTTAAACAAATATTGAACAAATATCAGGAAGTTTAATTACCAAACAGTTACTATTTCACTATTTCCTAATTTTTTTAATACTTAAATAGTACCTTCTACTGTATTGTGGTGAGGAAGAATGACAATTGAGAGCAAATCATTTTCCAGAAAGTTATGTATCTCTGCAGAATGTAACCCTGGAAAGACATGTCCATACTTTTTTCCTCAAGTGGGTAAATGTTAAGAGAGAAGAATCCAAGTTTCATGATGCAGCAGCACAAAGCTGGGAAGTGAAAATTATGTTGCAGCAGAGTCTTGAAAATATGACTGTAAAAGTTAATCAATAAAATGTCTATTCCTGTCTATTCACTAGAGGCCCCAGCTGCATAGCTTCACTCAATCGATACTACAAATTATTACGATTTCCCGGTTCCCACTGGACATTCAGAACAAATCTTTCAAGTGTAACAGGCTTACATTGTGTGTGTGTGTGTGTGTGTGTGTGTGTGTGTGTGTGTGTGTGTGTATGGGTTCAGCTTTTAGTTCATATAGAGATAGTAAAATAAAATTGGAATCTAACATCTCCTGACAATTTTCCCCATATTTTAGAATGAACAGCCTGAGTAACACATAAAATTAAAGTTTATTCTTTTTTTTGCATACCTAAATTTGCAAATTTAAAAAATTTATACAGAAATAACCGAACCAGCTAAAAATGATAAGGGCATCTGTCTCCCTATTTTTACTCCTCTAAAACAGCCTTCTCTCACTGTTCCCACCAATGCCAAATTGTAAAATTCATTTAGCATATAATTAACTGTTCATTAAAAATAAAAATTTTGAAGAGATATTTTTCTTAAAAAGTCAATACTTGAGTACCTTACAGTTACAGCTGTTACCCATTATATTCTCTGTCTCATTTATAAGAAATCTCTATTTTCTATCTTTCACTTTCATGCCTGATATACTAAACTTATTTTTACATATTGAGTTTTAGCACATATTCACAAATTTTTTCATAGTTCCTTTTATATCTGAAGGGCATTTAAAAATAATATGAATACAGACTCCTCCTCCTTTGAAAATGATCCCAGAACATTATGTGCCAGTGAGAATCTCCGCTCTTTACTGCACTACAGAGGCAAACCTAACATCTGTATTCTAGTTTGTAACCATACTTTAGTCTGTGCTTCATGTTGTTCCACCCCTCACTGCTCAATAAGTCAAATGTTCTGATTACCCAGTCCAAAATCGGGAACCTTTGCTTAAGTGGATTGCTATATGAGAATACATAATGTGCTCTCTTTCTTCTTTTGGCAAGTGAACATGTCTATCTCTGACCTATTTAATGCCATATCAAGTACCCATTTAATTCAGAGCCAGAAAATATGCAACTCACTCTCTCTCTGTATATTTGTGTACTTGTCTTTATGTATGCAGCCATATATAGAGTTTATCTACACATGCATGCACATGTACATATACTTGTATATCATCTATGTATGTGCATATGTGTTTAAATGTGAAGATGCCTATCACATGTAACAGAATTCAAGTTTATATATGTATACATATAAACTATTTCTATTTTTACTGATTTTAAAATATTGTCAAACCAGTTGCATTGCATTCCTATAAATATTCTTTGTGAGACTAGATGCTTTGGGGCTAAACAATTCTTAAAGAATAGGTAAATTCATTCTTGCTTGTGCTTTTGAAGAAGATCTCATTATTGTTCAAAGCTTTCATATGAAACAGAATATTTCCATTAAGAAATATTTAAAATGTTGTATTTCTACCAGGCATTTCTGCTGAACTGTGTGAATTGTTTTCCTAATCATAAATTTGCTGGTTAACACTGGAGTAACAAGGAACTCTGAGGTAATAGTCAACATTTTTGTAACTTTTGTGGACTTTCACATCAGGGAAGAATTTAGTGCTTAACTTTAGCAGCAAGAAGATAAACTATAGGAAATAAATTTGGATGAAAGTGTGTGTGAAGAGATATATGGGCATACATGAAGCTTTGCAGATTTTTAATATATACTTTACTAGATAAGTCCTTTTATTTTGGTTATAAAATTTCTAATTGCAGGTAGCTTCATTAGATCATTTCAGACTAAAAGAATTTTGGGAGAGAAATTATGAGTAAAAATCAGTGGCACAAATGGGATGTGTATAGAAGGGGGCATTTGGGAAATGTCTAAGTCTTATTCCTTTGTTTCCTGAGTTTCAAAATGTGGTCTGAAAAGTTCATGAAATGAAAAGAGAATTACTCTGAGTTTGACACTATATTGCTTGTTTGGGTGGTGGTGGGGGAACTATAGAGGAACATTTTGTTTTTTAAAGAAAGAAATTGAATGAAATAAAGTTGAATAGTTAATAAAATGAGATAACATGTGTA
This sequence comes from Monodelphis domestica, assembly GCF_027887165.1. Classification (NCBI taxonomy): domain Eukaryota; kingdom Metazoa; phylum Chordata; class Mammalia; order Didelphimorphia; family Didelphidae; genus Monodelphis; species Monodelphis domestica. The sequence continues at coordinate 330,070,435 of NC_077229.1, read as the reverse complement.
AAACACATTATAAAAATCAAATGCTGTCAAAATACTAACTCCTGTTAATAAGAACTCAAAAGACTAAAATTTATATTTATGTTAATATATTATCCCATAATTATTTAATTTTATATGGTTCTAAGTAGAGAATATTTGTGTTTAAGAAATCTAAAAAATGTATATAAGGAGATTTAGTGCAATATGCAATAATATTTTAATAATCTGTGATTTGTAACTGGATCTTTTCTCATATATACAGCTTCCTTTAAGCTTCAGGAATATAGTATATCTAGTGTTTAAAAAATTGATAGGATGAATATGTTCCTATACTCAAACACCCACATATGTGGTAGCTTTTTAGCCTGATAATTCCTCAATATGTTCCCTGAGCAGAGTGAAATACCAGATAGATAGATAGATAGATAAATAGATAGATAGATAGATAGATAGATAGATAGATAGATAGATAGATAGATAGATAGATAGATAGATAGATAGATAGAAAGATATAAAAATAGAGGGAGAGAATGGGAGATAATTGATCTATGATGTGTCACTTTCATAATTATTTTTAAAGACAGTCAAAATTAGAAAGCAGAAAGAATATTTAATTATGAATCAGTTTGTGACTCATGCACAAAGCATAAATACTTCAAGAATAATTTGAGTAAATGTGCTAAAATTTTAAATTGCATTTTTACATTTAATTATGAAGAAAATATTTAGAAAAACACATATTGACTAGATATTCTAAATGTGGAAAATGACTTCTGTCATGGATATTCCAATACAACATATACATATCTATTTACTCTTCATAGTCTCTTAATACATACCTCAGTGGTCTGACCAGAATTTCAAACTCTAAATGTCCTTTAATTTGGTAGCATCTTACTCAGAGCAGCTGTTTTAACAGAAAGAAAAGGCAACAAGAACCATATGTAACCTTTGGACTCCCCAAAGAGGAAGATGAGAATGCCATTGGCAGATAGGTGCTACATAAATAACATTTATTCTTTTTCTTCATTCATTAGCTTTGGAACATTTTTGGAGTGCAAAAAAGGAAAGAAACACCTACTTTCTTATAAAGGACTCAGTCCAATACTTCAGCAGGTTTGTTTGCTTTTAACATGAAGTTTTGGTAACGTGGTAACATACTTAAAAGTTCATCTGAAATTTAAAGTTTTCATGTTCTTGAAGAAAGTAGCAAATTCAGGTTTACCTTTAGGCAAATAATATTGACTTCACTATTTAGTATTCTAACACAAAATGAATTTACTCTTTTCATTCTTAGGATAAAACTTTTGAAATACTGAAAAGCAAAAACTCACTTGAAATCATTAAATTCTTCTTCAGAAGCAATAATACGTTCTCTCACTGTCTTCAGCTCTGCCTGTGATTTTGTACTGTTCTGTTCTTGACGAACTATTTCTGCTCTTTGCTCAGTTAGCTGCTCTTGAGTTGCTTTCAAGCTGGATTCCATTAGATGAAGTTTTTCATCTTGACTGGCAAGTTCTTGGGCTGAAAGATAAAAAAAAAAGAAAAGCATTGCCTTTCTTTAAACCAAGCTAATGCTTTCTCCCCTCACCCCTCTTTTTTGGTTCAAATTTAATATGATATAAGTTTGAGAAAGCTTTAAGCAGATCCTTGTTTTCAGAAGGCAAGCACTTTACTTTCTCATATCTCTCCACATAAAAACACAAGTAAATAAATATGTATCTAAAAGAACAGGTGATAGAGTTCAGTAACGGAGAACTGAAAAAAATGTTTTTTATTCAATCTACTTAGCAAAAACTAGTTAAGAAGTTGGTTAATAGTATTTTTATTAAATTTGCAAATAGTTTGTAATATTGGTTATACATCTGGAAGTATATGAATTATCTCTGACATCCACTTCTGGGGAGTTTTCCTTATCCACCAAGAAAGCAAAATACATACACACTTAAAATTTCCAAGAAAATCTTTTCCATTGAAATATTTTCATATGTAATAGAGTATATACTCTTATGAACTGTAAGCATATTTCCCAAGGTCATCCAATAGATGGCACTCTTTCATTAGACCAAAGCCGACTGTGGTAGAACGCTTCAGGCTCTCAGAAAATAAGTGATTTAAGACAAAGACATTTTTCCTTTGTTCTTTGTTGACCGTATTCGTAGAGATATATGTCTATACATTTTCATTTGAATATTTTCCCCTTAGAAAAATGTATATCTGTCTTTTTGCTATTGCCCCAAAATATATACTTTCAAAGACAAATGTTCCATCTCAGTGATTTTTTTTAACCACCAGCACAGAATGTGAGTAAATTTGTTCACATTCAACTATGCACCCCAATCTTAAGGCATTTTGTAATTTAAATGAATTTTGTAAACATTGTGTTAGAGGGAAGAGCAGTTGATACTATCCAACTCAGAACAGATTGTTAGATAATCCCAAACTCTCAAACCAAAAGAGGAAAGCTATAGAAGTGCAAAAACACCCTTTAGAAGGCACAAATGGATAGTCATCACAATGGGGAGGGCCATATTTTCATACAAAAGGAGCCTCTCTGTCTTTAATGAACCCAGTTTTATGTCCAAAAAGTGGTGTTTATACTAAGTCTCAATAAAGTTGAAAACCAAGGTATTGTCGTCTTACATCAGAAGTATCTTTTACAGGCAACCTCATAAAGAAAATACTCTATAAATATTCTGCATTTATCACTCATCTTTGAAGTTAAATGATACTTCCCAGATAAATTAGATCTAACTGTATCTGATTCTCAGTTTATAGATTTTTGAGGAACTGAAAGCTCAACTTTCAATAAAAATGTGAATGCACGTTTGCTTTGTTTTCCTAAAAATGTTTAAAATGACCAGTTTATTCTTCCTTCACCCCAAAAGGAAATACAGCCTCTACCATTTTTATAACTTAAACCTGCTATATATTAACAGTTTAGATTTGTGCCTCAGGAAACCACAGAGCTAACTCAAACAGCTAAATATTTAACAAGGAAGCACACATCACCCAGAGCTCATCTTTATTAAATCCCAAGTACATGTGAATCTCTCTGAACAAATGAGCTAAATGTTTAATAATTTCAACACATGTTAAAAGTATGGTCAAAAATCCAATAAAGAACTTACAACAAGTTTACTTTCCAAATCTAAACTCAAACCTTCAGGCAAAATAAAAAATAAAAAAGTAAGGCTAAAGCCTTTACTGCTCTTGTCCAATAAGAAAGAAAATCTAATCAAATGAAAAAAAAATCAATAGTTTTTGGTGCCATGTTTTTAGCATTGTTAATGTAGAAGCATTAATATTTTAAGCACAATATTTTCATTTTACATGATTCTCCATCTCCTAGTACCTCTGTTTCTTCTAAAGCAAAACAAAGCAAAAAGCAAAGCTAATGAAAACAAAAATGAGGGTGGGGTGAGGATTTGCAGAATTTTAAGCTGGCCTGTTAAACATCCTGATTTTCAAGGTAGTTTGATCAATGCCATCTCTCAATAGGGACTATATGTTAAGCCATTTCAAAAGCTTTCCTTTTTTTTTTTTCAGAAAGCTGCTTCCAAGAACAGGTTTACTTCAGAATGACAAGGGCACTTGTAGCATAAACACACACACACACACACACACACACACACACACACACACACACACACACACTCACTCACTCACACAGACCCTTCCTTTTCCCAAACATATCAATGCCTTATGAATTTTCTAAGCACTGTGTCCCATCAAATGGCTAAACAGATTTATGTTTCCCAATTCTTTAAAGGGCCTATTCTAATTCATTATATACCGTTTAAAAAGGGGTAAATTATTTTAAGTTTACCTATGCTTTGGACTAGAGCCTGAGCTGATCCCAAGCCAGAGGCGCCAGCAGCTGCATGCTTTATTTACAATCCCTTTGTCAGACTTACAACTGCCCCAGGCTATAACATAGTGTACCTAATGTTCAAACTGGCAGGTAATCTTATGTCAAACATACTTCTTTGATTTAAAGTGATCAATAGATTCTTGTAAAGAGGTAATTTCTCTGATGTTTCCACCTTGCCTTTCTTACAGGTGATTCACACAAAAGCCTGCTTATAGGATGTACGAACAATAAACAGAAAGCTATAATCATGTTTTTTCAGATGTTTCCGGTGCACAACGATTTGGGATCGATACCCTGTGTAATACAATTATCTGCAATGATCTGGGTGTATTGAAAAAGAATTTGCAGCAGACCTCTAGGGGGTTTGATCCAGAAACACGTATCTGGCAACGTGGTGAGGAGTGGAAGAAAAAATTAAGGGGTTGACGAAGGCTGCCTCCTATATAGCAAATGACTTCATTAATACTTTATTTTTGTTAAAAAAAACCCAGCATGTTGCAAAGTTTTACCACATGATGACTTAAAAGTATTAATAATAATAACACTCATGTTTTTGCCATAATATTTGTTGATTTGGAAAAGCAGGCTACAGCAATAATAACAGATATTGAGGGAAAAGGGTCAGTAATATCCCAATAAAATGTAAAATAGAGTATTGGTAAAAGTAAATGTTTGAAAGTTTACCTGGAGTCAGAGCAACCTGGTTTCAGATGTCTTCTCAAGAAAACAGTTTTGGCACTTTGCTTTGTTGCATTTTATTTTTCTCATTTGTAAAATGGGATAACAACTCCTCAGAGTTGATGTGAGTATAATGGTGAGCATTTGTTTACATCACAAAATAAAATTTCTATTTTTTCCATTGAAAATTATTTTATGAATATTTTCTGCTATGAAAAAGTTAGTGCTTTACTTAAACTCTAGACTGTTTTCCACCGCTAGAAAGGTAAAATCTTTTCTATTAGGAACGAATTTGTACCAATTCACCCAAACCATTTGCTTCAAGTTTCTTAAGTTCAAAGGATAGTTTGCACTGTCAGCAAAGAGTTAGCATGTTCAGACTGAAAAAAGACCTTAAACAAATTTTCTGCAAACATCTGTTTGTGTGGAAACAATCCAGTCTTGTTTATTTGGTTTGGGTGAGGATTCTGACTCTGTTTCTGTATCCATTCTAAAACGAAGACCCACACTGTGGTTCCCCCCCACACACACACACTTTTTCATCTCTCTAATGATATGTCCACAAGCTGGGAAATTCTCTGTCGACAGGCTCCACCACCTTCCCTTGTAGTAATGGCACAATTTGGTGGGGTGGGGGAGGGGAGGGTTAGTTCATTATTACCTGCTTCGCCTCAAAGCACTGCGGATGCCCATCCAGCAGTTCCTGTTTTAGCTGCTGAATCTTAGCTCTGACTATGGTGATATCTCTTCTCTGGTTCCTTTCTTCACTGTGTCCTGGATCCTGGCTTCCAGTTTCCTGACCACACTGTCAAGATGCCTCACCTCAAATACTCTGACTTTGATACCTTCACTTGCCTGCAGGAGACCAACCTCTGACTTTCTTAGAGGGTAACATCTTTTACGTATAGCCTGTGAAGACAAAAAAAGCATTCCAATAGTCCCCTTTATGATGTACTTTTTATATTGCATCCTGCTATTTTGAGCTATAGGATACAGGAGATTATAGAGCACCTCATTAGCAACTGGGTCAAGTATCCCCATCTCCTCCAGGATCAAAAACTTAAAGGGACTTTCATTTTAAAAAAGTCTGCTGAAGAAGAGATTCAACATTACACTAAATACAGTATTAATCAATACTTAAAGGTTCAAAGGCAAAAGAAAATATTCCACATAATTCTCAGGGAAGGAGAAGGGAGACTAGATTGATCAAAATGAATTTTTTTCTTTTAAAATATGAAGAGGGATTTGATGAATAAAAAAGTGTATTTAACCTCTGTAAGCCAATACCTACAGAGTCTGGGATGAGCTCTAAAGCAAACCACATTATTGTGGCACATGGGGAAATCCCCACACCATAAAGATAATTATGAGTCCCTACTAATTACTTCTATTCACTGCTTAAACTAATTAGCTTTATGAAAATAAAATATTCATCATTCCTTTTTTCTTTTTTTCCTTTTTTTTTTTTTGCTTTCATTATGATCCTCCAGTCTCTGGAAGAACAACTTTGCATGACTTAGAAACGCCTTTGTCAATAAGATGCAAGGTTTCCATGTAAACTGCTTAGCAGCTTTAAAATGGACTAACTTTGTTAAACTTTATTCCTGTTCATTTCATATCAATATGGGTTTTAATGACTAGCTGTTTTTTATTGGCTTCATGCCACCCCTTGAATCTCTATCATGCTCCATCATGCTTCTTTTAATCTGAATATTTAGTCCTCTTTCATGTCTTAATTACAGCAAATTGCGCACAGTTGGCACCATTTCTTGAAATTAATCCCAGAGTACTTTGTTTCTGTCAAGCAGTCAAAGCCTTAGAGAATAATAGTAAATGTTATTGCAGATCTAAATTTAAATGACTGTCTATGTATTTAACTTAAGCCTTTAATTATTCGTGCTGTACTGTTTTTGGTTCAAATGTTAAACATTCTTCATTGAGAATATAAAATTACTTTAGACAGTTTAAAATCAGCAGCTATGTTTGACTTCAATTTTAATGTGACAACAATTATTTGTGTTAATATTTTCTCAGGTGTACAAAACTTAGTGGATGGGATTATGATATCTTTTTATGAGAATGTGTTTCCATTTCCTCCATAGCTTTAGTCATAATCAATATGAGGCATCAATTTAAATCCATCCTTTCATCTCCAACTCCTTACCTCTAAATATTTAACTGGTCAAGATCACTGTTAAACTATAAGCTAAACTCAATAACCATCCTCATATCATTATAAAGTCATTAGTCTCTAAACAACTCCCAGCAAAATAGTTCTTCAAAAAAATTTATAGCAATCACAGAAGTAATGCTATTCATTCATTTATACATTTTAGTCTTTTTTCTAATATCATTTCATTTCTTCTTTTTCTTTTTCTTTTATTTGTGCTTTCTTTTTTCTCCTTTCTCTTTTGTTTTATTTCTTTATATAAACTTAAGAAAGAATTAATGACAAAATTATATAATATCTCCTCCTTGAGCTTCCCAATGCTGAACAACCTTGGGAACTGTCCAAATATAAAACCATGTTAATGCTTTGTGATAACGAATACTATGAGAGAGAAAAAAAAAGAATGTTATGTGTGAGAATATCATTTTTACTTTTTATGACTGTATATTTTGCATTTTAAAACAAATTTGAAACCCATTAGGTTTTTAATTCTTTAAAGTACAAAACATATTCTCTGGTCAATGATAAAATAATGAAGTACATTCACTATTTTGGGGGAAGGGGAGAAAATTCCTGATAAGGAAATTTACTCTACAAAATGAGAGTTGAAATTTCTCTGCATCTTAAGGTCTTAGAAACTTTTCTACAGCATTGAGAAGTAAGTGTTTTGCCCATGATCAAATAACTGGAATGTGTGTAAGATGAAAAACTTGAACAGAAGTTTTCTTAAATGAAGTGCTATTCTATATGCAATCCTCTCTTTCTGTGTGTTCCATATTAAAAATAAAAGATACATAAATAACTGATTTTCCATTTTTTTTCTTTTAATGGTATGCTTATTATTTTTGATTGAAGACTAAATGAAATTTGTAAAAAATGCCTTTGATTATAGTCATGTATGTGACTATATGTATAGTCTGTGACTAATTTTGAAACTTTTGTCTGTATTTTTTCTTTATGATAAATGGGCAATATTGACACAATATATAAAGGTTTACAAAGTCTTTTCCATACATCATTTCTTTTGATGATAACTACTCCATGAGATAGGGACTATTTTCATCTGCCTTTTACAGGTGAAGAATAATCTCATTCTCTCTCATCTTTACCAGCAGATCATTCCCTTTTTTGTCTCCACTCTCTCCTTAATCTTTATTATCTCTTTCTCTTCCTTTCTCTGTCTCTGTCTGTCTTTAATCATGTCTCTCTTTCAGTGTCTCTCTCAACTAAGTACATCTCTACTACCTATACACATTTCTATTTCTGCTCCAACTTCAAAAATACTTTAATTTCCTCCAGCTGCTAGCACTAGCTATCTTTCTATATCTCTCCTCTCTTTCATGACTTACTTAGATGCCCATTAAAATGGATATATCTACTACCTTTCCTCTCAGCCTTTTCAGTTTGGCTTCTTACCTCATCATTCAACTAAAACTGGTCTCCTTAAAGTTACCAGTGTAAGATTTAAGTATTATTTTTATAAAGTTCGTTATGTCCCAAAAGAGAACCACATGACTCAGTTTTTCTACCTGCTCAAAAATCCCCACTCCACCAAAGCCTTGACAGGAAGGCAAGAGAGACCAAAAGATGGGGCTACACCCAATTTATATCCTGTCTAATTCAAGACAGAAAGTGAGTAGGGTTCTGGGAATCATAGTTTTGTGGAGGATCATATTTTTTTTAGGGTAACAGATACAACTTACACCAGTGATATGGTAATTGTCAAATTTCATGGCTTTTACTCAATGTTTATAATTCTTGACCTTTCTTCAAACTTTGACACTATTGATCATCCTAATTTTCCAAAGTCTCTTTCCTGATTCTTCTCCTGTTACTCCCATAAATTCTTCTCTATCTTCTTTGCTGGTCTTTAATCCAGGTCCCTCTAACCATGGGTATTCCATAAGGCTCTCTCTTAGACTCTCTTCATTCACTCTTCTATATTCTTTTATTTATTCATCTGAAAACACCTACTTATTAAACATAATCTCTCAACTAACTTACAGTCTCACATCTTTAATTAATAATGGACACCTCTAATTGGATATTACAAAGATTTCTTCAATTCAACATGACTGAAACTAAGCTTATTATTTATCCTGTCAATTCTTCCAGTTGGGCAGCCTTGCAATGTATATGTTATTCTTGACTTATCACTTTCTTAGCTCTCATTCTCTTGCATTAATCAATGCTCCTTTTACATTCAAGATGAAACATAAAAGCAACCATTGAAATTCACAGTCTTTCAAAACCTGTTCTCCTCCTACCTTTACACTTATCTTACATTTTATTTCCTTCACATTGTCTTCAATCTGATAATGCTGGATATCTAACTATTCATTCCACAGGATTCTCTATTTCTGAACCCTGTGGTGTTTATGTATATATTCCACATTCCTGGAATTCTCCCTCTCCTCATCTCTGTTTCCTGGCTTCTCTGCTATCCTTCAAATTCCATCTAAAATCTCATCATCTACTGGAAGCTTTTCCAATTTCCCTTTAATGCTAGTGTCTTCCCTCTACTGATGATCCTGAATTGGTATGGAATATATCTTGTTTTTAAAAAGTTGTTTGGATTTTTTCCCCCTCATTAGACTAAATGCCTTGAGATCTTCGAATCTTTTGATTTTCTTCTTAGGGCCCACACCTAGCACAGTACCTAGCATAAATTATAATGCCAAATGAATGCTTGTCAACTTGAGAAAACTGAAGCTAAAAGAAGTTAATTGACTTGCTCATGGTCATAAAGCTAGAAAGTATCTAACACAGAATTCAAACCCAGGTCATTCTGACTCCCAGTCTCAATTCTTTCTCCTCTACCAGCTAGTTGCCTCAATACAATTTCCCTTCATAAGAAGAAATATCTCTATATTTGTTCAATAAAAGTATATAGGAAAAAAGATTTATCCTAATAATTTTGTCAATTTTATCTTTTATCAATTTTATTCACCATAAGATAATCTCATAAAAATAATTTTAATCACATTCTAAATGAAATTTAGTGGCATATCTATCACTGATACATCGTTATATTGAATTTAGAGACAAATCCCAAGAAAAAAGATCCAAATATCTAAAATTTCTGATAAAACTCCTTTTTCTATCAAGAATTAATGGGAAGGCAATGCATCAAGCAATATATTCCCAGAGTTCTCTCTTTTTGCTTATTTTATGATTTTAAAATATGTAGTTCTTTTTCTGTGTCTCATAATCACAAAGCAAGAGTATACCTGATCTTTCTATTCATGAAGTTTCCTGACACCTCTAAGGTCCCTTTCACAATGTGTAATTTGTTGTTCTAACTGAGCAAGTTGCAATCTGTGTTTCTGCTAGAAAGTTATTACTTCTAAATACAATGACTTCTGTGTTCTTTTCTTGCTTTTCAATCTCAAGAACAGAGTTGGATTTTTTTTCTTATTGGTTAAGTATATTAGAAGCCTAATTTTGTTGTTGTTCCTCTGTGATCCACTTACATTCATCAATTCTTATAGGTTGCTACATTGCATCTAGAAAAAATAAAAGCTCATATTTTTGGCAGTTAGGACCCTTCACACTTTACTTCCTCCTAACCTCTTCAAATTTATTTTACACTACTTCCCTTTGCTTATTGTAATGTCAAAGTAACTTGACCAACGTGTCGTCCTTCATGTGACATTCCAATGGCTCACTTTGTTCATACTGCCCCTTACCTACTTGCTCTCCCTCCTCATGCCTGTCAACCTTTTAAACTTCCTAAATTCCTTAGTGATTCATCTCCTGTTGAAGGGCTGTTTCATTTCTCTCGGCTATTAGTAGCCCTAACTCTAAAGCATTTTTATATTGTTTATTTATATTTCATATTGACTTTTGTGTATATGTGATAACTTACTTGATTGAAATATAAGCTCCATGAAGTCAGGAATAATAGCAAATATTTTGTTGTTCTCTCAGCACATAGGAGTGTACAGGGTTTTCTAGAAAGACTAAGAGTTGTAAAGTTAGGTCTTGCTGAGCCTTTTCCTTGGCTGCTTTCTTCATTTTGTTCCTACCTCTCATCCAGCTCTGACTGGTGGACCAAGGAACTGTAGCATGTGCATCAGCCACCCTCTGAGAAAAAAAACCTCAGCCAGCAGACCAAACCAGGTTGAGGGTAATGAACAAGGCTTTAAACCCATTGGTTAGGAGAGGGGTGTCTACACCAGGCATGTGAAGATTCTCCCAAAAGGAAGGATGAGAGCAACTTGTTCAAATAGCCATAAAGATGACTGAAGCAGGCACTATGGAGTGTTTTTAGAGCGTGGCCATACATCAAAGAAGCCATGGTGACCCACTGCATCCTGAGTCATCGACAACTGTCCTGACTTTTGGTTGCTAACAATTTGACACTTTTATAGATGTTCCTAGACTCCATATTAATTCAATTTATCATCATCTCATTATTATCATCTTTGAAGCTTTACATAAAAATGAGCTCTATCTCTCATAGACTAACTAAAGCCAATGGGGGGAAAAAACCCCTAAGGAACAATAAAATGAAACCAAGTCTCAAGTCAACGACAGTGATTTCAAAACAAAATTTGAATGTTGTGTTGATTTGAGAAACTTTCATATATGACACAATTTTAGAAAGTTCATTTATATGATTATTATATCATCAAGAGATTTCTAGTATAGTAATATATTTTTATGTACTTGGTTAATAAGATCCATAGTATTACTATGATTCATCAAATAAAATATGAAATACCAATATATGTATACACATATGCCTTAATAGGATTATATATATAATATTTTATATAATACATATTTTACATATATTTTAATGGAACATTATATGCAATAAAGTTAGTTTTCTATAATACAAATTTTGCTAAAATGCATTCTATTTTCATGAGAAAATCTAGAATGTATTCCCTTGTAAATTATACTGGCCTTGTAGAGGTAATAAAACCATTGAATCATAAAATGAAAGCATAAGATATTAAATTTAGAAAGCCATCCAATCCAACCCCATGCCTGGAACAGGACTGCCCTCTCTACTACATTCCTGGCAAGTGATCATCCAGTCACTGATTGGACTTCTGATGAAAAAATTCCCACCATGAGGCAGTTTCAAATTTGCACATAGATCAAATTATTAGAAATATATTCCTTAGGTAAATTTCTAATGTTCCCTTTTTTCACCTTTCACTCTGTTTCTAATTCTGCTTTCAGAAGGCAGGAGTTATAAGACAATTCCTATTCTAGAACTCTCCTCACTACCTTTTACTTCTGACAGTCCAGACTCTGTGACCTTTCCCTATATTCCTTCTACCAACAGGATTTTTGTGTTTCATTGGACATCTCCTGCCATCTGTGAGTTAATTCTGCCTTCCTCCTTACATTGGGGAATTTTTCCTAGAATACTCCATTTAAGGAAGGGCCAAGATCAAATTTTCTGAAGTATACTTCTATCTCAACTTCTGACTCTAGACTTTACTACTTCCCTCCCACATTCCTTTCTGAGATGCCTTTCATGTATTCTCTTCCCTAATTTAACATCCTTGAGAGCAAGAATTGTCTTTTTTGTTTGAATTTCATCACCAGTGCATAATGCCAGAAAGATAATAAACAATAAATATGGGTTATTGACTGACCAGACAAAAATCCTTCAAATTATTGAACATAATTGAAATTAACAACTCTTTCTAAATGTTCTCTTCCAAAAAATACCAAAACAAGTCTTTTCCTTTTCGTTCTTCTTTTTGTTTTCCTCATCATTCAGGTCAATCTTTTTTGGCAGCACTCCAAGTTGTAAATACTTTATCCAAAATTTTAGTCAGAAGTGAATAGAATACCACAAACACAGTCTAAACACCATGTACAATGAAAACTTTATCTTTTGTTCCTTTTTTTTTTTCAGAACCTTTTGGTCTATGAATGGAAGATAGTGACTTGATCTAGGTCCTTGTAATGACTATACTTGCTTAATGAACTGAACTTGTCAACTAAAATCAATAAGACATTCTACAAAAAATGAATTTTTATTTCATTCTTTACTTGTACATTTCATTTGTTCATTGTATAGGCCATTAGGGATCAGTAATTTGTAGAGAAAACAATACCCAATTTTAAGAGAGAGAATTTAATTTTTCTTAGTTTCTTAATCTGTAAAAATGAAACATTTGGATTTGATTACCTCTAAAGTCCCATCTTCTTCTAAATCTATCAGCTGTTGCTTTTACATTTGTCACTCTTATTTTATCTTGTAATTTATAACCCATAATTCTAATCTGAAGAGACTTTTTGAAATTCTGATCCAATCATCTGATCTATTAGCTGAACTGACCAGCTTTGAATTCAATGAAAAATTTTCAAACATGCCATTTATTTCTTCATCTAAGTCATTTTGAAAAAACTGGACAAGGTAAGTGGAGGGCCTGATGACATGTCAATACAAATCTTTCCTTGGAGTGACATTGATCTGTTAATTACACTTGTTTTTTTAATGTTTTCCAGTTCACATGACAATCTGGTACAGAATGATAGAGTGACTTTGTCAGATGTTTGTGTGCTATATCTATAGAATAAAACTAACATAACTATATAGTAATCCTAACCCCTCATACATGCAAGTAAAAGAAATTAATTTACTTGAATTTCAATAGATTTTATTAAACCTGCACTGGCTAGGAGTAATCAGTTTCTATTTTGACGTGCATAGAAAAAATTTCAGTTCAGTTCAGTTTTGTTCACTCTCTTCTGGGTGGAGATAATTATAATGAATGTAAAGATAACTAACACAATATGAATTAGACATACTGCCTGTCCTCATCTCTTCTACCCTACAGCTATGAAGTGGCAAGACACATCCACACACACATATCAATAACATTCTTTGATCTACAATCACACTTATGTGAGTTCTCTCAGATGTCAGTCAGTCAGAGAACATTTAAGAACTTACTATGTGTCTTACACTCTGCTAAGCATTGGTCATATAACAAAAGCCAAAAGACAATCCCAGCTCTCAATGAGTTCACATTATAGTAGGAGTATGATGCGCAGACAACTATGTATAAGAAGGATACATAGATGTAAATGGGAGATTGTCGATAGAGGAAAGGCACAACATTAAGGGGAATTGGGAAAAACTTCCTACAGGAAGTGGAATTTTAACTGGAACCTGGAGGGAACTATGAGGTAGAGATGGAGGAGAGAATTATAGGAATGCAGCTTAGTCTGTGAAAATGTCTGGGGATTGGAGATGGGGTATCTAAATCAAGATACAAGTCTAATATCACAGCCTTACAATACATGAGGTTGAATAAAATAGAAGATGAAAAATTTAGGAATGGAGGGACAGGTGGTAAAGGACTTTGCAGGCCAGAGAGAAGCACACTTAATGCAACTCTTTCCTAAATGTTTATTCTATATAATCCTTGTTCATTTTCTCCTCTAATTTCTAAATTGAGGATTTAATAAAATTGGCTTTTAAGTTAGAAATGATTTGTTTGTTTTGCCTTTTTTTCTTCACACAAAATTAATTCCCAAACATATTTCAGTCAAAACTTTCCATTAAAAGAGACAAAAAGTTAAATCAAATTAATTAAACAGAATGACCTTAAATCATTAATAATATTTCATATCTATAGCTCTCTTCTCCACTTTAGTGGAACAAAGATCTGTTTTGTTATACATTTTCTGTGATTGGGGTTAGTTGTTGTATTTCATGTATGTCTAGATAATTGTGTTGTTTGCATTATTACAGTCATATCCATTCCCTTTATTCACTTGATTTCTGTTCTTATGAATTCATAAAGTTTTCACATATATACCCATATACACATATATGAAACTGAGACAAAATTATAAAAATAAGAGAAATTCACCAATTAATAATTGGTCAGAGGATATAAACAGGCTTTTTTCAGAAGAAATAAAACTACACATAGTCATATAAGAACATTCCAGTCATTAATGATTAGGGAAATGCAAATTAAAACAACTGTAAAGTACTTCTATACTACTATCAGAAATGACAATGGTGGAGGGAATTAGGGAAAATAGGTACATCAATGAATTGTTGGTGTGGTTGTGAACTAGTCCATCCAATCTGGAGAAAATCTGAGAGTATTGCAGAAAGGATTATGCAATTGTGTGTTCATTTCAACCAGCAATACCAGTATTTTATCTGACCTCAAAGAGATCAGAGAAAAAGGAAAAGGATCTACATGTACAAACTGTATTTGGGATGATATAGGATTGGAAATTAAGGAGATGATCATTATTTAGGGAATTGCAGAACACAACATGTCTTATGAATATAATGTGATGGAATATTATTTTGATATAATAAATGAGAGTTTATTAATAAATGGTTTCAAAAAAATCTGAGAAGACTTATATGAACATGAGTTCATATTAACATATTAACTCATGCAAAGTTAAGTGAACAAAACCAAGAGATTAATGAACACAGAACAGCAATATTGTAATCATGATCAAGCATGAAAGATTTAGTTGCTCTGATGAATATAATTATCCAAGATAATTCCAAATGATTCATGATTAAAAAAAAAAACTTCTCTTCCTCCAGAGAGAGAATTGATGAACCTTGAGTGAAAATTGAAAATATAATTTTTCATTGTCTTTGCGTTTCTTCCCTTTTGTGATATGGCTAATACAGACATATGTTTTGCACAATTTTGCTTCTATAATCCATATCATATAATTTGTCTTCTAAGGGAAAAGAGAGAATTTGGAACCCCTAAATATACTAAATAATGCTAATAATATCCTGAATTTCCTTTTTTTAAAATAAATACTGTCAGATCAGGAAAAATAGGTAGAGCTGATTGCTTTGAAATTTTGGGAGTTCTTCCCCACTAAAGAATATCAGCAAAGGCTAATTGAGCACCTGTTGTTAGTGATGATGTAGGTAAAATTCTTGATCAGTTAAGATTCAGACCAGGTAATCTCTGAATGCTTTCCAACTCAGATCATATTTTGCTTTTCTATGAAATTTGTAAATTATATTTTTTTTAATTTTTAAATTGTATTTTTAACTACAGTTCTACTTTTCTCAATCTTCACAACATTCATCCATCATTAGAAAAGGCTATAAAGCTGTGTGACCCTGGGCAAGTCACTTGACCCCCATTGCCTAGCCCCTACCACTCTTCTGCCTTGGAGCCAATACTCCAAGACGGAAGGTAAGGGTTTAAAAAAAAGAAAGAAAAGGCTATAAATATGTTATCCATTATACATATGAAGTCAGGCAAAAATATTCCTGCATTACTATGTTCAGAAAATAAAAATCAAGAAAAAGAAAAGAAAAATGTTTTTTGTTCTGTGCCAGAAGTCTATTAGGTTTCTACTTGGAGGAGGATAATGTTCTGCATCACGAATCCTTTGGAGCAGTGGAGGATCACTATACTGATCAAAGTTATTAAATCTGTTATAGTTTATAACCTTTTTATTATTGCTATGTTTTGTTTAATTCATGTTGCATGAGTTAATTTGTTTCCCCAACATTTTTTCTTAAAACCTTTTTCTTTTTGATTGATAAGGTTTTAATAGTCCAAGAATTTTATATAACTTACATCAATAACTAGAAAAAATATTTTTGTATTTTTACAAAGGCTTTTTCTGAATCTATTGAGATAATCATGGTTGCTGATATGGTCAATTATGTGGATGGTTTTAGTAATGTTAAAACATACTTGCATTCCTATTATGAATCCCACCTGATCATAGTGAATAATCCTTGTGATCACTTGCTGGAGTCTTTTTGGTAGTATTCTATTTAAGATTTTTCCATCCATATTCATTAAGGAGGATGGTCTATAGTTTTCTTCTCTGTTTTTGGTCTGCCTGGCTTTGGAATCAGTACTATATTTGTATCATAAAAGGAATTTGGTCATTTTGTTATCTTTTTATTTTGTTATTTATTCTTTGCTTATTTTGCAAATAGTCTATATGTTATTAGGATTACTTATTCTTTAAATGTTTGGTAGAATTCACTTGTGAATCCATCTGGACCTGGGGATTTTTTCTTAGAGATTTCTTTGATGGCTAGTTTGATTTCTATATCTGATATGGGATTAGTTAAGTATTCTATTTACTCTTCAATTAATCTAGGCAGTTTATATTTTTTAAAATATTCATCCACATCACCTAGATTGCCATATTTGTTGCCATATGATTTAGCAAAATACTTCTTGATAATTATCTCAATTTCCTCTTCATTAGAGGTAAAGTCTCCCTCTTAACTTGGTTTTCTTCTTTCCTTTTTTAATTAGATTAACCAATACTTTATCTATTTTATTTTAAAAAAATAAGAGCTCCTAGTCTTTTTTATTAATTCAAGAGTTCATTAATTTTCAATTTTATTAAATTTTCCTTTAAATTTTAGAATTTCCAATTAAGTTTTAATCAGGAGTTTTTAATTTGATCACTTTCTAGTTTTTTTAATTTTCATTCCCAATTCATTGACCTCTTTCCTCTATGATTTGTTAATATATGCTCTTAAAGATATAAAATTTCCCCTGAGTACTGCTTTGGCTGGATCCCATAGATTTTGGTAGGATGTCTCATTATTGTAATTTTCTTCAATGAAATTTATAATTGTTTCTATGATTTGTTCTTTAACCAATTTTGGAGAATCATATTATTTAATTTCCATTTAATTTTTATTTGCCTCTCCATGTACCCTTACTAATGACTATTTTTATTGCATTATGCCCTGAAAAGTTTGCATTTTTTTTCTGGTTTTTTTTTGCATTTGTTTGCAATGTTTTTATACCCTAGTACTGTAAGGATAATTTTAGTGTTAAGACTTAAAATCTAAATTAGTGGGAGCCATGGGAAATTCCCAAATATGAAAATGCTCAAGTCAGCTAGGGATTTATGGAGATTTTAACTAATAAAGAGAGAAGGAATTAAGGGAAGGAGAGAGAGAGACAGATAGAAAGACAGACACAGACAGACAGACAGACAGATAGAGAGAAAGAGAATTAATTTAAACTGCTCTGGCTCAGGCTGAGCCAAGCAGTAGTTAAAGGCCTTGGCCAAAGTGGCTTCCCTGAGCCTAAGGGAAAGAGGAGTCAGTCTTATAACTCACCACGAGACCATCTCCAAGCTGGGTTCCAGTCCTCCACTGAAAACTATTTCCTGAACTGAGTTCAGAATCTAACTCAATTCTGAACTGAATTGCTCAACTGACTTTTTACCCCTTCCTTTTAAAGAAATTTTCTCTTATGTCACCTCCCATTTTCACATCTACAAATCACAGTAGATTTTTTTTCCAGGACTGCCCATCTCCTTTGTTTCTTACCTTCTCTGGTTAGATTATATCTTCTGAGTACTTCATGCCTCTTTGTTAAGCTTGCCTTTTGTAAGTTACTTGACATATTGTGATTAATTTAACCTTTACAGCTACTTAACATCTTTTTGTTTTAGATATAAAAATAGACCTATCTTAAGGTTCTAGCTTTACTCTAAGGTATGTGTTAGGGACTTTCATTGTTCAATGAGGAGTTTACAACTTTATTTTCCCCTAAGGCACTGTCTGAGTAGGGTGGAATAATTTTAAAGTTCCCAAGACATTCCTGATTCTTGTTAGACCAAGTACCTCCATTGTTACAATAAGGGAATAGCTAAACCAAATCTTCTAAAGTACAGTCTGAGTAGTTTTTAAGATTCACAATACATGGTCAATCTTTGTGAATGAACCATATGCTTCTGAAAAGAAGATGTTTCCTTCTTGTCTCTATTTATTTTCTCCAAATATCTATTAACTATTTTTTCTAAGATTTCATTCATATCTCTTACTTCTTTTTTATTCATATTTTGGTCTGATTTATCTAGGTGTGATAAAGGAAGGTTCAGGCCTCCCATTAGTATAGTTTTACTATATATTTCCTCATTGAATTCTAATATTTTCTCCTTTAAAAATTTGGATTCAATACCATTTGGTGCATATATGTTGAGTATTGATATTTCCTCATTGTCTATACTTCCTTTCATCAGTACATAATTATCTTCCCTATCTCTTTCAATCATATCTATTTTTATTTTGACTTTGTCAGATATCATGATTGTGACTCCTGCCTTCTTTTTCTCAGTTGATGCCCAATAGATATTGCTCAAGCTTCTTACCTGTACCCTGTGTGTGTCTAGCTGCCTCATGTGTGTTACTAGTAGACAACATATAGCAGGATTTTGGTTTCTAATCCACTCTCCTATTTGCTTCTGTTTTATGGTGTGTTCATTCCATTCACATTCTGAGTTATGATTACCACCTGTGTATTCCCATCATTTTGAGTTCCTCTCCTAGTCCTGCCCTTTGTTCTTTCATTATTTCCTTCTACAACAATGTTTTGCTTTTAACCAGTCCCCCTAATTTCCACCCCAATTTTACATCCCTTCCCATCCCCTCCCTTCTTGTTCCCCTCTTATTTTTCTTTAGGGTCTTTTAAATTCCCTCTCCCCCTTTCCCTTCCTTTTGGTACTCCCCACCCCACTCCCCTCCTTGGTTTTTCCCTCTCATATTCCCTGTAAAGTAAAATAGAATTTGATACCCCAATGGATCTAGATGCTTTTCCCTCTCAGAACTGATTCCCCTGAGAGTAAAGCTTAAGTACTACATATTAGCCCTCTCTTCCTCTCCTTCTTATAATAGTATTTCCCTTCCCCCTCTCATTTTCCTCTTTATGTGGTATAATTCATCCTATTTTTTCTTCTTTCTTCAAATGTCCCTTGGTGGCATCTTCTTTTTTACATATCATCTTAAATCACTTAGTATCCCAAACTCTACCTATGAATAATTTTTCTAACTACTATGATAGTGAATACAGTTTTTGAGAGTTTGAAATATCACTTGTCCATGTAGGAATATAAACATTTTGACCTTACTGAAGCTGTTGAAATATTTTCCCCTCTTTTTTGTTTACCTTTTCATGTTTCTCTTGAATTTTATATTTGGACATCAAATTTGCCATTAAGAAGGGCCTTTCTTTACAAATACTTGTAAATCTTGTGTTTTGTTAAATGCTCATACTTTCCCCTAAAAATATATAGTCAATTTTGATGGGTAGGTGATCTTTAGTTATAGACCCAATTCTCTTGCCTTTCTGAATATCATATTCTAAGCCATGTGATCCTTTAGTATGGAAGCTGCAAGATACTGTGTAATCCTGATTGCTGCTCCTTGATATCTGAATTGTCTCTTTCTGGGTTCTTGCAGTATTTTCTCATTAGCTTGGAAACTCTTGAATTCGGCAATTACATTCCTGTTTCTTGTATTTTGAGGATTGAATTTAGAGGGAGATCCATGGTCTCTTTCAATATCTATTTTGCCCTCTTTTTCAAGAATATCAGGGCAGTTTTCTTGGATAATTTCTTTTAATATGATTTCAATGCTTCTTTTTTCCCCAAGTTTTCAGGTAGACTTGTTATTCTCAAATTGTCTCTCTTAGACCTGTATTCCAGGTTGGTTGTCTTCTCAATGAGATATTTCATGCTTCCTTCTATTTTGTCATTCTTTTGACTTTGCTTTATTAATTCTTGTTGTCTTGTGAGATCATTAGCTTTTAATTGCCCAATTCTAGTCCTTATAAACTGGTTTTAAGTTATGATCTTTTGATTTTTGTAAAGATTAAATTTAACTCTCCCCTGATTATGAAGTTTAAATACCTGCCTATTTTTAGATTTTAATCTCCAAAAGTGTAAATACCCTGCTTAAAAGTTGAGTAGAAAGATCTGCCCATTTTTAGATTTAATTAGCAAAGGGGTAAACACTCCATTCACACTTGAATGGGGGAAGTCTATTACCCACATGTGTAATAGTCGGTGATGAATCAGAATCAACTAACTGCCTCTTGGGCAGTCCTAAAGCAGGGCTTCAATTGTGGTTGGTAGACATAGAATTATGGGAAGGCACAGAAAGTGATGCTATAGAAAGTGTCTTTAAAAGGGAGTGACAACTTCCTGAGTGGAGTTCTACTGGCAGTTTTTTATTCTTTGAAGTGGAGACTGCTAAATAATGTGCTGACTGGACCTGAGACCCTGTTTCCTGGAGAGACTGTTCTAAAATTTCTTCCTTTGAACTAACACATGGTGAGTGAAAAAGCTCACTCTTAACTGCTGGATTTTCCTAAAGACACTTCCCTGGGTCCTGAGACCTAACTTTTCCTGCCTGGGGCTATGAGTAAATTAATTAGTGTTTAAGCTAGATATCTTACCCTATTGTCTCTCTGGTTTTCTTTATTCATTCTGTGCATTTTGTAAATAAATTGTCAATAAATCTGTTTGGAATAAATAAAAATTCCTGATGACAACACTCTTAAATAATCCAGTCTCACTCTTTAAAAAATAACCCCTTTCCCCCCTTACATTTTCCTTTTTAGTTTGGCCTATCCTACTTTTCATAGTTTCCAGCAGCTCAATTCTAGTCTTCAACTTGCTTATCCTTTCATGTGATTTCTGGGTTTCTTTTTCAAGCAGGAAATTCTGTCTTTTAAGCTGTTATTTTCTTTTTGAACTATTTACAACTTTTCTTGCTAAGTTTCTTCTATGTTTCTTATTTGTTTTTTGTTTTTTTAACTCAAATTTGAGTTCCTGGAGAGATTATGACCAATTTCCATGTTTTTTTTTTTTAATTTTGGATGTGTTTGCCTGTTCCTCACTCTATGCTATCCCCTCTGTAGTTTGCTGTTTTTCTCCATAAGAATTATCCAGGGTCATAAGCTTTTTATTATTTTGGGGGGTAGTTTTAGATTGTAGTTCTTGAGTGTTGATGGTCTTTGCTGTGTTAATTTTTTCTTCCTTTCCCATCCATAAATCTAAGTGAGGAGGGTAGGCAGCTCTCTCTGTATTGTTCTAGAGAACAATTTTTGTCCTGAGGCTATTTTTCAGTCTCCACCCTGTCTGCTGTGGGCAGCCCCTCTCTGCCCTATCTCTGCAGCCACCTAGAGTCCCAAGTCTCACTGCCCTCATGGGTAAGTCTATGATGTCCTCAGCCAGCCCCATAAGAATGAAGAGATTTTCCCTCACTCACTCTGACTGTGATGCCATATGTGGAAATGGGGAGGGGTGATCAGCTTACACTTTGGTAGGTATAAATTTACCCCCTTATAGAGTGGAAATGCCCAAATCCTGCCTACCTTGAAGGCTGTGCCCTAGGATAGAGCCCTTTCCCACATCTGACTTTGATTTTTGTTCTGTTGAGGTACTTTACATTTGTCAGTTTTGAGGAAAAGACCCTTGTTTCTACTCTGTGGCCATCTTACCCCAGAAGTATCTTCTGTCCTCCAATTCTGATTCTGAAAGATTTATTTCCTTCAGTATTTGTGCTAACACTCTCATTTTTAAGGAATTGAACCCAAAAAAAGTTAATGAATTGGACCAAGACTAAAAATGTAAGTAAAAAAAAATGTGCTTCAATCTTTTGTGAAAGGCAATACAGTTTCCAGTATAGGCTATTCCTTCCTATCCCCATTTATGATTTGTAGATTGTAAAAAAAAATGTTTCTGAATTTCACATATCTAAGTGGAGACTTTAATTTCAAAAAAAATGGCAGAGGTAACTCATTATGCATCTCATGGGGATCAAATCCAAGATGGAGACTTGGTAGCAGGAGCCTTCTCTATTTCATTCAACATCTCAAAGAACAGAAATCAAACCAGAATGAATAAAGGGGATCTCCCACTGGGCTCAGTGTGAAAGCTAGGCAATTAATGGGGATTCCCACATTATTAGGGGGTTAAACTGCACAAATCAAAGCACAAGATGATCATCTCTTCACCACACCACCTATTGTGCCTGAGTTAGAGCAAGAGCTAGGGAAATCTCTATATTCTTGGGGCCTGTCTGAAAGCACCACAGACTTACCCCTAAGGACAGTGCCAGGCTTTGGCAGTGAGACTTGAGACTAAAGAGTGTGGAGTTTAAACAGAAGAGGGTGGAACATGGGCAGTAGAGTAGATGACCAGAGCAGAGGCTCAGAGGATAAGCTCAGGACAAAACACTTTAAAGTGTATACTACTCAAAGAACATCACAGAGCTACCTTCCCTCACTCAAGCTTCTGATAGGGAAAGGAAGATAGTACCAAGTCAAAGCCCTATGAGACAAAAGCTAAGAAAGCAATGACCACCAACATGCAGGAATTACTATCCTTTAGCTACAAAATACATAGACAACAGCAAAAAAAGCTCTTGACCATGGATAATTTTTATGGAGAAAAAGAACAAAATATGGAAGCAACAGAAGAAAGTGAGAAACAAACACAATGAAACTTACCAAAAAAAAAATGGAAAATTGTCACAAGCTTTGGAGGAACTCAAAAAATAATTTGAAAACCAAAAAAGAAAGACAGAAGAAAAATGGGAAGAAAAGAGGTGGAAATAAATGAAAATAATACAAAAGAAAAATAATAGTTTAAAAGACATAATTGCCTGTATGGAAAAAAAAAGACACAGAAATCAAAAGAAGTAATAAGCAAATTAGAGACCAGAATTGATCTGCTGGAAGCCATGAAAAGCTAGATAGACAAAACAAAAAAGGAAAATCAAAAGATCTTAGCTAAAAATCAGTCTTTCAAGACTAGTAGAAGCTAATGATCTCACAAGACAAAAAAAAAATTAATAAAACAAAACCAAAAGAATGACAAAATAGAAGGAAACATGAAATATCTCATTGAAAAGACAACTGACCTTAAAACAGATCCAGGAAGGACAATTTGAGAATTATTGGCCTACTTGAAAGCCATGAACAACAACAACAAAAGCCTTGACGCTATATTACAAGAAATTACCCCAAAAACTACCCTGATATTCTTGTAAAAGAGGGAAAAATAAACATTGAAAGAATTCATGTATCACCCTCTACATTAAATCCCCAAAAGACAACTTCCAGGAACATATACCCAAATTCAAGAGCTTCCAAGCCAAGGACAAAATATTGTAAGCCGCCAGAAAGAGGCAATTCAGATATCAAGGAGCCCTAGTCAGAATCTGGCAGCTTATGCACTAAAGGAATGGAATAAAGTTTGGAATATGATATTCAGGAAGGCAAGAGAATTGGATCTATAACAAAAGATCACCTACCCATCAAAATTGAACATATATTTCCAGGGGAAAGTATGGGCATTTAATAAAATGGAAGACTTTCAAACATTCCTAAAGTTGTGAATTTTAAAAGTCTCCATCTTGGTCTAGCACCCAAAAATTGTGCACACCCACCTACACGGGCATGCGCTAGTCAATGACTAATCAGAAATAACTAACTGCCCACCTGGGCTGTCCTAAGCCAAGCTAGAGCCAACCATTGGATTTGTGAGACACAGGAAGTGAGGTAGGGAACAGCCTCTGGAATTCGCGGAACTTCCTGTGGAGAGAGCTAGAGGGGAGTTGGTGTTAGGAGCTTGGGGAGAGAGGACGCCCGCAGACAGCTTTCCTTCAGATCAGTCACGTGAGTTAAGGACTGGTTCTTTCCACCTGGGCCTTTAGGCCTAAACTCCCTCTGCCTTGGTCAGAGGTTGAGTAGCCCCTTTTCCCTTTTCTCTTCTCTCCTTCTCTCCCTCTCCTTTTCCCTACTCCCGTTGTGATTAAACCTCCATAAACTCCATTCTGACTTGAGTGTTCATTTTAGGAATTTCATAAGTAAATTCCTTGGCGGCCATTGTTCAATATTACATAAATCCTGTAGCCACATTTTAGCCATTACAATATTATAACCCTCTCCCAGAGACCTAAATTTCCCCATTACAGTTTTGGCTAACCACTACGGGAAAAAAGAACCTTATCAGTCTTCTGATCTCCTTACTATCACCTGGGAGAAATCCCACCCCGGCTACCCCCTCTGGCTCTTGGCCCTGCCTTAGTGCTTGGAAGGTTTCTAGAACCTCAATAAATTTCCTGAATTTTCTTGCCTTTTCAACCCACTTATTGCTCAGTCAGTCCTGTTACCAAATACCTTGGCTTAAAGACACAGCTGCCAGAACAGGTGAGTATAAAACACCTTTTCTCTTTTCCCTTTACCCCTTAAGTTAAATTGGGGTCAACAGGATTTTTTTTTCCTTCTCCTCTTTGTCTCTCATTTCCATCTCCTTTTACTTTAAGGAGGTGGCTCAGTAGAGAGAGGCAGGCCAGGCTTACCTAATCAACTAAGCAACGAGGAACCTCAGGAGAAGGAGCTCTTAGGAGCTCCTAGCCCGCAAAAAACAGCTGAATACAGCTAGGGAGCTAACTTAAAACCCATTTTTTTTTCTGTTTCCTGGCCTTTCTAGTCTTAAAAATTTAAGTGGGCTTTGCTCAAGGAAGATAGCACATGGTCCTAGCGGCTTTAGCCTGAGGGCCAAAGAAGATTGCTGGGACCCACCCACATACACTTTGTAAAGAAGGAGAATTTACAATACAATAGGCCCTTAGCCTGTATCTCAGAGCCACCTACTGTAAAAAGAAAAAGCCTGTGGAAAGTTTGCTGCTTTGCCCTGCTCCCCACTTGCTTTGTGAAATTACAAAATATTCATATAAAAATGACTACTATATTCTTTGACAATTATACGGCAGCTGAAGTAGGGAAATTGAGGAATGAAGGATACCTCCAAATTTTTATATTAATAGGTACTGTCATTTTTGTAATCCTCAATACTATATTTAGAGATGAAAAAATAAAAAAAATTGAGGATAAAATGCAAGCCCAATTAGAAGATCTAAAAAGTCTCTTACAAGATCAATTGGAAAACAACCACTCTACCAGAAACAGACCTGTTTCTGAACCTTTGAATGAGGAAATTTCCTTCCCTGAAATAGAGATGGAAAGCACCCTCCCTATAGCCCAGTTAAAAGACTGCTTCTCTCGTGCAGTGCAAATCTTGTCTGAATTTAATCCCCAAAACCCTCCCCCTGCAATCCCAGCTTCTCATGTTCCTTCTCCTACAGAAAACCAAATTCCAATGCAAGAGAAATCTTGTCCTCCTAAAAAAACCTGTTCTTGTCAAACTGACCCACAGGTGCAAAATTCAACTAGAGGCCTGTTTCCTCTAAGAGAAGTACCTGAAATAGGACGAAATGGGGATGTGGTGACTTTAAGACATAGGATACCGTTTACTCCCCAAGAAATAAATGAATTTACACGAAATATCCCCACATATGAACAAGATCCTTTTCTAGTAACAAAAAAGATGGGAGACATATTTTTTCAGTATAATCCGTCTTACAAGGACGTTGAGAGCTTACTACAGGCTTTTTTAAGTGAACGTGAAAAAAATAAAATAATTGCTCATGTCAACAAAACCAGGGGGCGTAATGCAGCACATTGGCCATCTCAGGATCCCGAATGGGACTATAACAATCCTGATGATTATCTACAACTATACCGTTGTAGAGAGGCCATCCTCACGTCCATGAAGGAATGTGCAGACAATACAGATAAGTGGATGGAACTGGAAAAAATTAAGCAAAAGGCCGAAGAAACCCCCTCCAGATTTATGGACAGAATTATCGAGTTTGGGGACAGATACTTAGATTGGGACTTAACTAAAGAGAGTAGTATAAGACAAGTTAGAAGAATCTTTGTAAACAATTCTTGCAAAGCAATTAAAAATTATTTCAAAACACAATGCCCAAGATGGTCAGATATGGACCTTGAAGAATTGCGAAAAACAGCTATATATGTTTTAAAGGGAAACGAAGAAAAGGAGATAGAAAATAATGATGACATGGAGGAAATGAAGAAAAAAATGAAATATTTAATAGATAGGATAACTAAATTAGAAAGTGGGCATGATAATGAACCAATGACAATTGCCCCTCTCCAGAAATCCAATTATCAATCCATTACTTGCCACTTCTGTGAGAAGAAGGGCCACAAAATGATGGAATGTAGAACCTTTCATAAGATGTTTGGAAGGAATACACAGTTTAATAATAGTTTTAGAAATAATAACTATAATGAATATAGAAATAAGAACTTTAGAAACCAGAATTATAGAAATAGGAATTGGGAAATTAATCACAATGCTCAAATTGAAGAAAATTTTAATGATAATACTCAACAATATATAAGAAATGGCGCTCGTCCAAAAACTACTCGAGGTACTAATGACCCTCAGAGAGGTGCCCTTCAGGGGGGTGCCCAAGGAATATCCCAAAAACAATGATGGTGCCCGGGGGGGGGCTGGGGCACAGGAATCAGAGGATACAACCTTTGATTTTCCGGACCCTGATGTCCTACTACCCGTTGTCCCTATCCACTGCCCTCCCCATACTAATGAACCCCATGTTACCTTAAAGGTGGGTAACACCTATTATGATTGTCTATTAGACACCGGAGCTTCCTGGTCTGTATTAAAGAGAAAACCTGATTTACAATGTTATTCTATTGGCTCAGAGAATGTAATGGGAGTATCAGGAATAACCCAAAGAGTTAAAAGACTTCCTCCTAGAATGGTGTCTGTAGGACCCCTAGAGGTACAACACTCTTTCCTTTTGATGCCTGACTCCCCTTTAAATTTGCTGGGGAGGGACCTTCTATGCAAACTCAGAGCCACAATAACCTGCTCCCCAGATGGCTCATTATCATTAGAAGTACCAGAGGAATCTTTAAAATTACTCCCTGTACTTCTCTCGGAAAACCAGGACGCAAAAGAGCCTTCCATTTTTGAAATACCTAAAGATATACCTGAGTCTCTTTGGGCCACATCTTCTTCTGATGTAGGATTACTTAAATCTGCTGTTCCTGTGCAGATAAAAACTAAATCTAGCCCACCTCCTTCTATCCCTCAGTATCCCCTCTCAAAGGAGGCAATTGAGGGTATTACACCAGTTATTAACTCATTAATAGAACAGGGAATAATAATCCCTTACAAATCTGAATACAACACGCCCATCCTGCCAATTAAAAAACCAAAAAAAGGGCCCAATGGCAAGCACATCTATAGATTTATACAGGATCTAAGGGCAGTAAATAATCACGTTATAAAGAGACACTCCATAGTTTCTAACATACATACTATTATTTCATCTATTCCTAGCACAGCTACATACTTTACGGTAGTAGACTTGTGTTCAGCTTTCTTTTCCATACCAATACATGAAAACTCCAGGCATATTTTTGCTTTCACCTGGAAGGGCTCACAATATACCTGGTGTCGGCTGCCACAGGGTTATGTCGAAAGTCCGAGCTTATTTGAGCAAATTTTGAGCCAAGACACAGACAATATAACATTTAAAAATAGCAAATTAATCAAATATGTAGATGATCTACTCTTGGCTTCAACAGATGCAGAAACATGTCAAGAAGATAGCAAACACCTTCTTTTGGAATTGCACAAAAAAGGTCATAAGATCTCGAAGGACAAAGTTCAGTGGTGTCTCCCCAAAGTAGAATATTTGGGGTTCATTCTGACAGCTGGTGCCTGCTCTATTTCTCCCAAGCGAATTGAGAATATTCAAAAATTGAGTGCTCCTACCACTAAAAAACAGTTAAGAGCAATTCTGGGAGCAACAGGGTTTTGCAGACAATGGATTCCTTGTTATGGGGAAATTACTAAACCTCTTATAGCACTAACAAGGGATGCAGTCCCTGAACCCCTCAAATTAGAGCCTGAACACCTGTCAGCTCTATCAGAGCTAAAAAAGGCTATCTTATCTGCCCCTGCTCTAGGCATCCCAGATTACAACAAGCCATTTACTTTGTATGTACATGAACGAAGAGGAGTAGCCTCTGGTGTTTTAACTCAGACTTTGGGACCTTCTCAGCGCCCAATTGCTTATTATTCTGCCCAACTAGACCCAGTAGCAGCAGGAGCACCACCATGCCTTAGAGGAGTAGCTGCTACAGCCTTACTAGTAACAAAAACCGTTGATTTAGTATTGGGATGTCCATTAACAATAATGTGCCCACATGAGATTGAAGCATTATTGGTAAAACATAGAACACAGGCATTCTCGGATCAGAGAATTACAAGGTATGAAATAACCTTATTAAATAGTGAAAATATTACCTTGAAACGCTGTTCAACTCTTAACCCTGCCACCTTGCTTCCAGATTTACCTACTTCAGGAGAACCATTACATAACTGTGAAACATTAGTGTCCATGGCAGAAAAGCCTCGAGATAATCTCTTGGACACTCCCTTAGACAATGCAGATCTGATCTTATTTACCGATGGTTCCTCTTTTATGAGGGATGGCATACGTTACACTGGAGCTGCCGTAGTCTCAGAATTTGCCACTGAATGGTCAGCTTCACTACCTTCTAACATTAGCGCTCAAGGAGCAGAGCTCATAGCTCTGAAACATGCCTGTATAATTGCCAAGGATAAAAAGGCAACAATTTATACGGATTCTAGATATGCTTTTGGCATTTGTCACTCAGTCGGGATGCTATGGCTCCAAAGAGGATTTTTAACCTCAGCTGGAAAATCCATAGCTAATGCAGAAATTATTAATGAAGTTCTTTCTGCTCTCAAACTGCCTAAAGCCTTAGCTGTAGTTCATTGCTCTGCCCATACAGGTGGCTCAGACCCTGTCTCTAGAGGAAATGACCGAGCAGATGCCGCTGCAAAACTAGCAGCCATAGAAGGACCTGGATTAATTTTAACATTAACAACCACTGATAATTTAAATTTATCACTCTCCTATAATGAAAAGGAAGTGGAAAAATGGAAACAAAAATTTAAAGCAAAACAGATTAATGGAGTATGGGTGTCATCTGAAGGAAAACCCCTGCTCCCTAGAAGTTTCTATAACCAAATTTGCCAATCTGTTCATAATAATGGTCACTTTGGTACCCAGGGCATCGTGGACTCTGTTAAGAGAGTATGGATAGCCCCTGGTATAACTACCATAGCCTCTAAAGTGTGTTCATCCTGCTCTACCTGCCAGGCATATAACCAACATGCCTTTCGTGGTAAAGCCTTTGGTGGACGTCCTCTGGCTTACACACCTTTTGAGCATCTGCAGATAGATTTCATAACGATGCCAAAGGCTGGACAATATAAATTTTGTTTGGTCATAGTAGACCAACTGACCAGATGGCCAGAAGCATTTCCTACAGCCCGAGCCACAGCAGCTTTTGTTGCTAAGGTGCTTTTAAAAGAAATTATTCCTCGCTTTGGCCTACCAGCACGTATTGACTCCGATAGAGGGAGTCATTTTACCGATTCTGTTTTAAATCAAATATATTCTTGCTTGGGGATAACTCCAAAATTCCATGTTCCATATCACCCCCAGAGTTCAGGCCAAGTGGAGAGGATGAATAAAGAACTTAAGACTATGATTGGCAAATTATGCACTGAGACCCATTTAAAATGGCCTGAAATTCTCCCTCTGGCCCTATTTTATCTTAGAAGCAGGCCTAGAAGAGACTTACATATTTCACCATTTGAGATGCTTTTTGGACATCCGCCTATACAGGCTAAGCCTTTCTCCCCGGCTTATACATCACTATTAGGGGGAGATACTACTATTGCTTCCTATATACAGGAATTACAGCACAAACTGCGTGAGCTACATGAATCCGGAGCTGCAGTACAAGCCGGACCACTAGACTTCTCACTTCACGACCTGAAACCAGGAGACAATGTGTATATTAAGAATTTCAAGCGTACTGGAGCAACTGAACCTTCATGGGAAGGACCATTCCAAATATTGTTAACTACTCCAACATCTATAAAGGTTGGAGAAAAGGACTCTTGGATTCACTGTTCTCATGTAAAGAGAGCATCTTCTGTTGAGACTGATTGACTGTATCCTATACATGCATTGGAGATAACTATACATTGACAAGTGGAACTGTTTTATTCTGCTTTTGACACATTGAATTTCTAAATTTAATTTTTTTCCCTTTTTTCCTTTTTTCTCTTTTCCTTATTTTATTATTATTATTTTTACATTATTTTATTTTTTCCCTTTTTCTCATTTCTATGTACTTAAGGTACATATGATCAATATTAATTTTTATTCTACAATATTAGTTTAAATATATATACTTGCTGTTATTATTAATACGCACCCAAACAGCTTTAGACTATGGGAACCTGCCATTTATTGATAATTGTTGTGGGACTATGATTAATGTTTGTGTCTGATTCTAGGAACGAGATCAAAAAAGGAGCACAGAGATAACCTGGATAATGCCAAAAGAGCTCACAGGTCTAAAAATCAAAAGACCAATCCAGGTAGGATTAATGCATTTCTAAGCCAATACTAAGGACTTGAACCTAGTGTGAGACTCGGGGTTGCGACACTTGACAGACGTTAAGATGTAGGCCTTCCCTGTATCCACACTCTTCGTGAAAGTACCTACAGACAAGTACCTAAGGTTGGCTACCGTCCTGGCTCCATCCATCCCTGAGAACGAAGGTAAAATCAGACGAGGGAATGACACTTCCCTAGATACTAAAAAAAGGAAATCTGGTCCTCTTTTTTCTCTCCTATAGTATGGCAACTTCCTGTAGCCTTGGCTGCAAATGGGGAAGTAAAATATGCTGCATTCTGTCCTACAGACTTGTAGGATTAGAAATTACTTAACTGGACCCTAATACAGGGGCCTGTGGAAAAAAAAATTTTTTATTTTATTCTTGCTTTCTAAAATTTTGTATACATAGATTATTTTTTGAATTTTGATACTACTTTTGAATTCTTCTTTAATATAGATATGTATATATAAAGGGTTTATATTTTTCCCTTAATTTTTTCCCTTTTTCTTCTTTTGATTTTGAATTTTGATTTTATTTTCATATTGTTTTGTTTTTCTTTTGGATTAACTCACACACTCCCACAACTAAAACTTGAATCCTCAGCTGGACTCAGTGTTTTTTTCAACACTTTCTTCAGAGGGGATTGTATTTCATCAAATCCAAGATTTAAAATTTGTTCGAGAGAGAAATCTTCAGAGAAGAAGCTTGCTAACTAACTGAATCCAGAGAATGAACTGTTTGCAGAAAGATATCTAAACCTTTTCACTACAGGAAGATCCAGAATGAACCTTGGGGTGTGGTTGATTGAACATTTTTGAATGTACACTCTTATGCCAAAGGGGACTGCCCCCTAATTGGCTTTTGTCAATGCGCCCAGCAAAACATTGGTTTTTGCTGTCTTTCTCTCTCCTCTATTTCCCCATATTTACAACTATTATAATTTTCCTCTTAGTGGGTAAAAAATTTTTTGTATACACTTATAGTTAGAAATTTTTGGGGTGCAGTATGCTTATATTTAGTGATCAATTGGGGAGACTAGTCTCCCAATCATCATCAGGGGGGATTGTGAATTTTAAAAGTCTCCATCTTGGTCTAGCACCCAAAAATTGTGCACACCCACCTACACGGGCATGCGCTAGTCAATGACTAATCAGAAATAACTAACTGCCCACCTGGGCTGTCCTAAGCCAAGCTAGAGCCAACCATTGGATTTGTGAGACACAGGAAGTGAGGTAGGGAACAGCCTCTGGAATTCGCGGAACTTCCTGTGGAGAGAGCTAGAGGGGAGTTGGTGTTAGGAGCTTGGGGAGAGAGGACGCCCGCAGACAGCTTTCCTTCAGATCAGTCACGTGAGTTAAGGACTGGTTCTTTCCACCTGGGCCTTTAGGCCTAAACTCCCTCTGCCTTGGTCAGAGGTTGAGTAGCCCCTTTTCCCTTTTCTCTTCTCTCCTTCTCTCCCTCTCCTTTTCCCTACTCCCGTTGTGATTAAACCTCCATAAACTCCATTCTGACTTGAGTGTTCATTTTAGGAATTTCATAAGTAAATTCCTTGGCGGCCATTGTTCAATATTACATAAATCCTGTAGCCACATTTTAGCCATTACAATATTATAACCCTCTCCCAGAGACCTAAATTTCCCCATTACAAAGTAAAGTCCAGAACTAAATGGAAAATTTGATGTTCAAATACAAAATTCAAGAGAACCATAAAAAGAAAGAGGGGAGGGGGATTAAGAACTTTAATAGGGTCAAATTGATTATATTCCTACATGGAAAAATGATATCTGTAACTTAAAATTATTTTCATTATCATAGTAGGTAGAAAAATATTCATAGGCAGAGATCATGGTATTAAACTGTTTAAGATGACATGTCATTATGCATTTCATAAAATGGTCCAGGAATTTTCAAAAGCAAAGCAAAATTGTTCATCATCAGATATGCTTAGGAATGGCATACTGGCACTGATTGTTTTAGAGTTTTTTTTTCCAAGAACCAGTATTTTTTGCTTATTGAATATATGCAACCTTAATAAGGTTTCACTGTTTGGAATGTCCACATTTTGTCTGGAATTCTATCAAATCAGGCAACAGCTACATAAAATAACTAAAAAGCAGAGACAATTTCTGTTGTGATAAGAGCCAAATAAAATTTAAACAAAAAAAAATGAAGTTAAAAATACATACAGCATGCGGTTTATATTTTTGCCAGTTAAGTGGCTCTCATTTGTTTTCTCAATGTATATTGTTCTCCCTCACTTATGAAAGAGAAGAAAGAAGAGATTAAGAAAATTCCTTCCTACCTTCTAGTAGCTAAGAAGAATGAAATTCTTAAGAGAAACATAAAAAATCCTCAATTACAATATTTCTTTTTATTTGTAGTATTCTAGGGGAATGAAACCAATACAACAAAACAGCAAGAAGACTGGGAAATCAAAGGAAAGAAATCACAGTCTTCTAAATTCCTAGACAAGTTCATCATAAAAATGCAAAGCATTTTGCACAACACTTGGAGAAAAGTCTGGCCAGAAAAAAACTATGTAAAGCATTCTAACATGCAAGAACTAAAAGGGTAGAAGCAAGGCTATGTGCCATTACCAGAAAAAATATCAGGCATGTATAAATGGTTCCTTGCTACTGTCTCATGGTTTATATTTAAATCTCTATCCTT
Source organism: Monodelphis domestica (assembly GCF_027887165.1). Taxonomy (NCBI): domain Eukaryota; kingdom Metazoa; phylum Chordata; class Mammalia; order Didelphimorphia; family Didelphidae; genus Monodelphis; species Monodelphis domestica. Next base: position 330,036,893 of record NC_077229.1, on the reverse strand, counting down.
TTTGACTCAATATTGGCACATGGTATGATATGTTGTTCTTCCGGGAATACTGTTTTATAATTTACCCACAATTTTTATCAAATTGTTCTTTTTCAATCTATTCACATGTACATACTTTTATTCATTTTAACAACATAAAAGGTTATATTATAATTTTACTAATATTCAATCCATACTGTAATCATGATATAGCCTTGTCCTAGTCAGTGTACAGACTACATGATATCTTGAAGTAATCTTTTTATTAATATTTTCTTTATAAATTTTGCATCAATAAGTATTAGAGACTTTTTCTATTTTATCTATTTCTGGTTTAGGTATGAAGAACATCTGAATCAGAAAAAAATTTGGCTGGCACCCTTCTTTCCTATTATTAAGATAATTTATGTTATATTATAATTATTATTTCTTCAAATGTTTGACATAATTCATTTGAGAATACATCTTTTCCTCCATTCCATTTTGTTTTTTTATTTATGGATTGTTTATTTTTTATGAGATTGGGTTAAGTCTCCTATTTTTTGGCTTTTTTAATCTATGAATTATTTTTTCTTAAAATTTCATGATTTTATTATATATTTTCAGTTTAATTTTATATAGTTAGGAAAAATAATTAATAATATATTTTCTTCTTCAATGGTTGTAATTGATGTTATTATCCTTTTTTCTAAACAATTTTGTTTTTTCTTTTAAATGGAATTAATAAATAATTCCTTGTCTTCTTAAATTGCTCCTAGTTTTATTAGTTCAATTTTCCTATAGTTTTATGATATCTTTGATTTACATGAATTTAGTATTAAATTAAGGGGTTTAATTCTTTGGGTTTTTTTATAATTTTATTTTGATTTTAATTATATGTTCAATGCACAAACCTGCTCCTTTCCTCTTTTTTTTGTTGGAGAAACATCTGGAAATAAAAATTTTCCCAAAAGGATCGCTTTGTCAGTATCCTATATTTTATCTCATGGTACTCATTATTTTAAGTGATATAAAATTTTGTTCTCATGATTTGTTCTTTGACTTACATGGTTATTCATATTAAATATTTAGTTCACAATTAATTATTTCTTTAATAGTTCTTTATCATAAAGATACACTTAATATTTCTGATTTTTTGCATTCTCCTTAAGGTTTATATACAAAACGCATACTTCTTTCTATCAGTGTCAAAATAAGTTAAGATATATATATGCATAACCCTTTCTGGTACCATTCAATAATCTCTAGAAGTCTGTCACATATAACTTGTCTAAAATTCTACTAAAGTCTTTTATTTTATTTTTATTTTGGATTTGAGAGAGACTGAATTATTGAAGTCACTCACTATTAGTTTTGTTTTCAAAAAATTCCTTTAAATATTTTAACTTTAAATATTCATATTATATATTTGGTACACATATATTTTAATATAGTATTAAAATTTTTTACCTATGAAACCATTTAGCATGTTTTTTTTGCCATTGTTTCATCTGAAATCATTACTGATTTCCCTATATTTTTCTTTACTTCAGTTGAACCATTATTCTTTCTATTTCAAGTGTGTTTATCTTGAAGAACACATTGTTTAGATCTTTCTTTCTGAATGACTGCTCAGAAAGACATGAATTAGAATATAGTCTCATCATTTCCCAACTATGTGAACATGAGCAAGTCACAACTTCTGTTTACCTCAATTTCCTCAAGTACAAAAATAGAGATGTTAATTGTACCCATTTCCCAATGTTGTAAGGATCAGTGAGATTAGCAGAATCCCTTGTATTTAGTAGGTGATATGTGAATGCTTATTTTCCCCTTCTACTGGTTACAATTCTTTTCTCTTTTAGCTAGAAGCTCTCAATTTTGCCTATATGATATTCCCAGAAGAATTTGTTTTGAGATTTCTTTTTTTCAGAAAGAAAAGTAAGAAGAGAATTCTTTCATTTTTTGCCCTCTTGTTCTGGGTGACAGAGCCGACAGTTGACACCTGTTCCTACAGCTTACACAAGGGAAGAAAGCCTCCTATATTGGTCTGATATCTCTTCTAGTAATAGTACATAGACTTGCTCCTGGTCTTTCTCTTTCTCTTTCTCCATGCTGCTCTATTGTATTGACTTCCCTTACTGAGAACAGTATAAAAAAAGAAATATCCCAAAATATAAACAGCCTTCTAGATATCAGCCATAGGACAATTGCCCCATTCTCCTCAATGTTTTGTCTTTTTATTTAAAAGTTAAGGAGGCACCTGGGTAGCTCAGTGGATTGAGAGCCAGGCCTAGAGACAGGAGGCCCTTGTTTCAAATCTGGCCTCAGACACTTTCTAGCTGTATGACCCTGGGCAAGTCACTTAACCCCCATTGCCTAGCCCTTACCACTCTTCTGCCTTGGAGCCAATACACAGTATTGATTCCAAGATGCAAGATAAGGTTTTTTTTTTATTTTAAATTAACTATATAATGCTATTTACATCTCAATCCTAAGTATCTAAAAACTTTTTAAAGCCACTTGTCAATGCTTAAGTAAATTTGATAACCCATATTTACTACCTTTCCCTCAGTCTCAATAACTATATAGCCACACCAACCTCCCACTGTTACAAGGGAATCACTTTAAAAGACTGATATATATTAATTTAAGGTCGCCAAGGAATCAGCTATGTAATTCCTAAATGAAAAACTCAAGTCAGCCGTCAGCCTTTTTTGGAGTTTAATTACAATAGGAGCAAGAAAGGAATTAGAGATATATATAGAGAGAGAAAGGGGAGAGAAGGGAATAGGGCTTAAATACCCCTTCTGTTTAGGCTGGGCCAAAGGGCCCAAGCCCTTAGATAGCTGGGGCAAAGAAAAGAGATCAGTCCCTATTACTCACGTGTCCAAAATGGAGAAACAGTCTCAAAGGCCCCCCACCTTCAGCTTCCTTCAGAGCAAGCTTCCTCAGAGCCCAGGAACCACACACCGACCAAAAACTCCAACCCCCCTCCTCGAGTCTCCAGACCCTCCTATCTTTAAGGAAACCATCCAAGTTGCCTCCCCTCAGTCCTCACATCTACCAATCACTCTTCATCAATTTCCCTGTCAATGGAGGCTCTCGCTTAACCCAGGACCGCCCAGAGGTTTCTGGCTTTTTCACATATCTGTTGAAGGTCATATTTTTCAAATGATTAAATCTTTACTCCTTTGTTACAGCCCTTTCTAAATCCTGTTAACTTGAGTATGGTAGAGATTGGAATAATTAAATTTTGATCTAGGCTGCAGCCCTTACTCAATCCTATTAGGACTGAATAGGGTGGAGTATCTCCATTGTATCAATTCTAAAATCAATCAAAACTCAAAGAAATTCCTGTTCTATGCTCAAGCATAGGTCAAAGTCCTTCCATTGTTCAGCAAAGGGTTTCTGTCCTAAAGTAATCTTAAGAAGGGAAAAGAAGGAACCTCCCATGCCAATGGAGTTCCCATTCCAATAGACTATCAGTAAGAAATTTTCCAAGTATGAAATATCCCAATGGTGAAATTACCAACATTTATAAGTCTAAGGAAATTTGAGGTTTACACCACTAAGTATTAAAACTTTCCTTTTTTAACTTTTCTTATTAAACAAAATATGCTATTAATCTGTATTGCTATCGAATTGTTCCAATTATTTTTTTATTTAATTTTCCATTTAATACCTAATACATTTTCTTACCTTCTCTTGTTCATACTTTCAGGTTCCAGGCCCTAATTCTCTTTGATTTTTAAAATATTGTTGATTTCTCTGTATTTGAATTTATTTTTGCTTTCTACCTTTTTCCTGTATTCAACATAGATGACTGTTCAAATTTTCCTCAACTTCCCTAAAAATTTGCACGATTTATCTTCCCAAATATAACCTGTGAAATTAGCCCACACTGCATGATATACTTTTATATTCCCTGTTCCTTCTTTTTTTCAACTTTATCTCATAGCAGGCAGAAAAAATAGATATATAATTAAACACAGTGAAAATATAATTATTGAATATATATTTATATTGAGAACTTTATCATTACAGGAAGGACTCTTTAGGTTTATCTCCAAGTAATGAAAATTAGATGTGAAGTCTATAACTAGCATTCTGATCACATAATTCAGCTCTTAAAAGATCTAATATTTCATTTGGTGTCTTTCCTTCCACAGTATCTATCAATAGTCCTCCATATTTTAGTAGATAATTCCATGAGCTACTATAGTCAAAAACACCGATTAAGTAAGTGCTGCATTTTTTATTAGTGAGGCTTTACCAATGGGATTAGTTTTGGCTTCAATTAACCAAAAAATTGTCTCATAAGGCCAAATTTTCAATTTTCATATTGTCAGTCAAGGACCAACATATGCATTCAGAAAAGATTTTTAGTAGAAGGCTACAATTAGTTTGTTAATTAGGTGGGAAAGGGAGTTGATAGGAAGGAGGATTAGTAGAAAGGGACATATCTGCTAGGGAACAGAATTGTTACTATCTGTAACAATAGAGGCACTGCTCATGATACATGAGCTTTTTTAAATTATTGAAATTTTTTCATTTGTTTTAAATGCATCTTTGACTGTGGCATATGCACTAAATATGAATTATGTCATCAGGAAATGTCAATATTTTCTATTCCTTTGTAAGGAGCATATACCTGCCTTTTGCTTGTTTAGGCAGGAGATAACACTCTTTTCTTTGGTAGCTAAAGCAAATAATTCCTGTTTTGACAGAATAGTTATTACAACTAAGGGACGAAAGTACAGTTGAGATATCAAATTGATTAAGTATTGACAATTGGCTTTTAAGGATTGAGCTATAAACATCATCATGTAGTTATTTTTTTTTCTAAAAGGACAAAAACTCATGAAAATAGGAGCAATTATAATCTAGTAAACTTAGTAGGAGTATAAAGGGAGGATTTGAATTCCCCTTTCTTACTGAAAATCCAGTACTCTATCCCTTATTTATATAAGTGAATGCAAATAATGTATTTACTAAATAAAACAAGGTAACTCCAAGGGTCTGAGGCTATTTAAAGTTAAGGATGTCAAGAAAAGCTTTATGTAGTAAGAACTCAAATATATGAAACTTTCAGACTTGTTGTCTATGCCAGTTGTGTTGTGGCCAAAAAGATGCTTTGCTGCAGGATGGTATGAGAAAGAGCTTGTTAATAATTAAGACCTGTCTTTCTTGTACTTAAGCCTTGTTTTGCTAATTAACCATCAGACCCAGGGCACACAATGAGAAGAAAATCTCTTGATCTTTGCTTTTCATGCATTTCCTAGCTGAAGTCAGGGTCAGTAACTCTATGATTATTCCCTCTAGTGTTGTATTCAAACTGGGAACCCTGGGTTCAAACAGGCTTCACAGCCACTAGCAGCTCAATAGATAGACAGTATCAAGCTGTTTTTGGCTCATGGCTCTTAAAGTCTTAGAAGCATCAGTTTCATTTGAGTCTCAAGTGAAAAACCCCTGTGGTTCTGACCTGTTCCCTCTAGGCAGCAAGGCTTTAATTAATTGTTTGGTCTAACAGTGGCCACCACCCTTATCTATGATTGCCTTCTGGTACTCCAGGTAAGGTGTGGGAGAATACTCCTGTAGTGTCTCCTTTCAAAACTCTATTTCTTGAATATTTCCATGTTCAGAAATGAAAAAATGTGGAGAAAATGAAATTAAATACTTTATTCTACCCTCCCCTTTTTAGGTCTGAATCAGTCCCTTAGCATTTCCTTCCACTCATAATAATAACTTATAAATAATAAAGTATCAAGTTTCCTTGAGACATGAAGCAAAACTGCTCTGACTTCTCTTCTAATTTCAGATGGTAATCTATGATGCAATATGTCCATTTCAGGCTTTCCAGTTCTAGCATTATCTCACTTTAATCTCTTAAACCTGGATTATTTTTTTACTTAAACTTGAGGAAGTTTAAACATTCATGCAGATATGGTTTTAAAAAAATAAACTGACACATTATTTTCTTCATTGAATAAAATTATTTTTCACCGTCAAAGGAAATTAAAAAGCAAAGTAGAGAGAGCAGATATTTTAGTTGCAGATACCTCATTATAACAAATTCCAGGTCAGAATATATCTGGGTCCAAGAATATTGCAGTGTTGTATGGTGGAAAAAATATTAGATTCAGATTCTGGTAACATAAATTCTAATAATACTTCTATAACATTGTATGTGTGATTTTTTATTTATTAAATAGTTATTTTTCTCCATCCTATTCATTGTCCAGGAGAAAAAAATAAAATTCATGTAATAAATATTCATGGTTAAGCAAAGAAATTCTCTATTGGCCATTGCTAAAAATGAATCTCATACTACATACTTATTCTATCACCTCAGTCAAGGGAAGTAGCAATTAGTGTCATTGGTCTTTTGGAAACATAGTCGATTTTGGCATTGACTAGAGTTCTCAAGTCCCTCAAAATTGTTCATTTTTACAATGTAATTGTTCAAATATAAACTGTTTTCTTAGTTTTGCTCATTTCATTCTCCACCAGTTAAAGCTAGTTTTCTTGGGTTTCTTGGAAAGTTTACCATTCTTCATTTTTTAGCACAACGGTATTTTATTAAACTTAAAACAGAATATGTTTGATTTTTCACCAAAGGGTCAAAATGTCCACATAGTTTAGTATCATTGGTTACCTAGTTTAGTAAGATAATTCCAAACTCTTTTCCAGAATTACTATCAGAAAATGGCTCTGAACAAAAGTGCATTAATATACCTTTTCCCCTTTACAATTTGTATTTTTCTTTTTTGTATCAATTTTATCAATTGTATGTTATAAAGTGGAACTTCAAAGTTATTTTAATTTATGCTTTTATAATTTTTGCTGAAATGGAGCTTTTTGATAAATGAATATAGTTACTTTGCATTTTTATTTTAAGAATTCCCTGTTGATTTGGTTAGATCATTTGTCAATTGAAAAATAGTTCTTCTTGCACATATTTGTTCCTTAAATATCTTAGAAGTGAGACATTTCATTATAATGAAGATTCTTTCCCAGTTGACTCTTTTCCTTAAAATATTATTTCCATCAAATTTGCTTATTAGGATCTTTTAATTTAGTATTATCAAAGTTGTACATTTAATCTTCAGTAACTGTCTCTGTCTCTTTTTTGGCCATGAATTATTTTCTTATACATAGATCCAAAATATAATTTATTCCTTATTCCTAAAAACATTATGCTATAAACATTAATATCCAAATCATTTATATGTTTGAAATTTAAACTATACATTATCAGATATTAGTCTAAACTCAATTTCTAACAGACTTTTTCTCATTTTTTCAACACTTTATTTTGAATAGTGTTTCTTTACCCAATAGTTAGGGTCTTAGAATTTATTGAATATTAGGCTACTAGATTTTTTTTCTGAATTTTGTTTACCTACTCTATTATATTGATTAACCTTGTTTAAAAAATGCCAAATTATTTAAGTAATTACTAAATTATGGTATAATTTGAGATCTGATACTGTGAGGCCTCCTTTCTTCCTCTACTTCTTTCATCCCTTTTTGACCTTTTTTTCACCACTAATTATGTTGAGAATGATAATTTTCTTTCTCCAGATGGATTTCATTCATTCTTCTACTTCTTTAACATGATCATAGCTCCTGCTATGTCTATCATATCATATCTTTACATTTTTATTAGCTATTCACCATACCTAAAATACTTTTTATCCAAGTCTCATCCCACCACCTTTCCTATTACCACAGTAGAATATCCCTGAGATAATTTCAAATTAGTATAAATATATATGTATAAATATATAATAGTATATGTCATTATAGATTGTATATTACATTTAATATGTTATAATAGTATAGTATGTATAATTTACTCTTATATAAATATAAAATTTTATGACTATTCATGTACCTTTGGTGTCCACCTTTCACCCAACTCTTACCTTTTGCTCCAAGAAACTGTAGCATGCATAGTGGTCACATCCCAGTAACCATCTTGGTAGGCAGTCTAAACATGTTTGGGGGTAACAGAGAGTCCTCATTAGTGAGTTAGGAGGATTTCTACCCCAATCATGTGAAAACTTCCCATATCAAAATGTAAGATGAAAACAATTTGTTCTAATATCATAAAGGCAGCTAGAATAAATTATGTAGAACAATTACAAGGCTTGGTCAGACATCCAAAATATCCACATCATCCACTGCATGCTGTACTACCACCAGTTGTTCTAATTTTTGACTTTCCACTGTCATCAGAAAATCTGGAAAAGAGAGAGTGAGGCTTATGATTTTGTTCAATTCTGACTTCCTTAAATCTAATTAATCCTCAAGTCAAAACATAACCCCATATTGTTATTGGTCTTCTTGGAAAATGAAGGATAAACAACAACAACCAGAACATGAGCTTAGAATAATACCTGGCCTGTAGTAAATATTTAATAATGTGAACAGAATAGTGTATATTTGATATTAAAAGATGCAGAGATACCCAAAGATTTTTGAGAATGGGAATAGTTTGGTAAAAGTGCTATTAAAAAATATTACTCTGGTAGCAATATTAATATTTTATTGGAGTGAAGAAATCATAGCTATAATGGCATCTTAGCACTTGTGATTTTAAAATCAAGTGAGAAAAGGGGATAAACATACATATTAAATAATAATTAGTAATAATAATAAAGGATCAGTAGAACTTTAGTTCAGTAGAGATTTACTAAATAAGGGGGCAGGATGATGAAGGAAGACAGGTCAAAGATGACACAAAAGGGTCAAGTCTGGTTGACTGAGAGAATAATATATCACACTGGCATAAATGAAAAGGTATTGAATTGTTAAAAAGGTGACCAGTCTGATTAAAATATTTAGAGTTTAAATGTGTTAAATAATATGGTAATTATTCTTCCATTTAATAAAAAAAATTATCGGAGGAAATTGTATAAAATCCTAACTTTGACATTAAATGCCCTCCACAATTTGATCCCAATCTACTTTTCCAGTCTTAATTTTAACTTCTCCTTTACAGACCTTTTTGCTTCAGGCAAACTCAAATATTATCTGAATGCATCTTATTCTTTTATCTATTTACCATTCTTGAATGAACTTTCTCTTCTTTTCACTTCCGCTTCATGTTTTTAAATTGTAACTATCCTTCAAGTCTTAAACAAGACCAAAACCTGTTTTTTTTATTTACTTGTTTGAATTGTCTTTTCACATGTATTTGAGATATTATTATAAAGTAATGACTAATTTTCTTTAGAAGATTGTGGAATTTTCCTCATTTATTTTCATCTTATTCTCCCTTTCTTTCCCGAGGCATGAAATTTGTCTTCTCCTATTTAAAATTGTTGCTTCAGTGGGCAGAGTCAAGATGGTAGCTTAGAAACAATAGAAGTTAAATCCCCTTTCACATAAATCAAGACAAACAGCTTCAAAAAAGCAGAAATCCAAATCCCAAAGAGGGAAAGGATCCACTGGACTCTCATGCTTGATTCAACATAAAAGGTACACAAAGAAAGTTGAATTGTCAGGTATATATACCTTCCTACTGCCCTGAGACCCATGATGGTATCAATTAGAAGCTAATGACTTCACATAAAGAATCAATGAGACAAAATCAAAAGAATGAAAAAATAGGAAAAAAAAATCTGACCTGAAAATACATCCAGGAGAGCCAATTTATGAATTATTGTACTATGCAAAGGCCATGAACAAAAATAAAAAAACCTAGACATTATACAACAGGAAATTATTCAAGAAAACTGAGCTGATATCTTTGAACAAGAGGGTAAAATAGGATTGAAAAAATCCACAAATCACCTTCTTCATTAAATTCCCAAATGACAACTTCCCAGAATATGATAGCCAAGTTCAAGAGGTCTCAGACCAAAGAGAAAATACTACAAACAGCTAGAAAGAAACAATTCAGATATCATGGAGCCCCAGTCAGGATCACACAGGACCTGGCAGCCTCCACATTGCAGACTGCAAGACATGGAACCTGATATTCTGTAAGGCAAGGGTGCTGGGTCTACAATCAAGAATCAAGTACCCAGGAAAACTGACTATACTCTTTCAGGAAAAAGTATAGTCATTTAATAAAATAGGAGACTTCCAAGCATTGCTGAAGTAAAAACCAAACTTAAACAGAGAATTCAAGGCCTAAATATAAAACCTAAGAAAAGCATAAAAAGGTAAATAGGAATGAGGAAAATTTTCTGGTCTTCAATGAGGTCAATTGACTGGTAGTCCTATATGGAAAGATGAAATCTGTAACTCTTAAAAATTATTATCATTTTTATAGTAGTTAAAATGGGGTAAAATATATCACATAAAGAATATGACCATATCAATAATCAAACTAACAGAGATCACATGATTATCTCAATAGATGCAGAAAAAGCCTTTGACAGAATTCAAAACACATTCCTATTGAAAACACTAGAAAGTATAGCAATAGAAGGGCCATTCCTCAAAATAATAAATAGTATATATCTAAAACCATCAGCAAGCATCATCTGTAATGGGGACTAGTTAGAAACCTTCCCAAGGAGGCAAGATGGCAGCATAGAGGCACCAAAAGTTCAGACTTCTGAAAACCCTTCCTCACCAATTAAAAGACAAATGCTCCTAGGGGACTGAAAACAACATCTAACAACAGGACAGAGCTAAGGAACCCTCCTGCTGGAACCAACACAAAAGGTATGACTCCAAAAAGCCTGAATTTGAGAACACTCAGGTTTAAGGGGAAGGAAGAAGGAAAGTCCCAGAACCTTTCCCCTACCCACAGTACTGAGCCTCCATCAGTAGCTGGAATCTCTTGGCAGGCAAGGGCACTAGTCAAGAGGAAGTACCTTGTGGGCAAAGCTGTGCCAGAATCAGGGCTCTGAACATGGGTGGCTAGGAGGCAGTTTCAGGAGAAGCACAGAGGAGGCAGCCTAGTCTCAGCAGCAGAGACACTCCATATTGCCCCACCTTCCCAAGGTTTTGGCCTCAGGGCACATCCAGCTCTGCAATTTCAACTCATCTGGGCTTAATCTCATCAAGCCTTCAGAGGGCAGGGAAGCTCAGGTTCCAATACCCATCCCCCACAGATTGCTCTGAGTGCCAATAAATTCTGTTATTGTTTTTTTTTTATAATTCTAATTTTACATTTTGTAAAGTTTGTTATCTCTTGTTTGGTCTTAAATTCCTTCCTTTCCCATAGATCTGACAGATATATGATTCTAAGTTCTTTCAATTCATTTTTGATTTTACTCTTTATGGTTAAGTCTTTTACCCATTTTGAATTTATCTTGATATAGGGTGTAAGATGTTAAAAAATAATTTTAATTATATTAAATTAAAAACATTTTGTACAAGCAAAACCAATGCAACCAAAATTAGAAGGGGAGCAAGAAACTGGAAAAAATGATAACAAAAATCTCTGACAAAAGTCTAATTTCCCACATATATAAGGCACTAACTCAAATTTAAAAAAAAAAATCAAGCCATTCCCCAATCAATGAATGTTCAAGGGACATGGGTAGACATTTTTTAGATAAAGAAATCAAAACTTTCAATAATCACCTGAAAAAGTGTTCTAAATCCCTCCCAATTAGAGAAATGGAAATCAAAACAACTCTGAGATATCATCTCACACCTATCAGATTGACCAATATGGCAGCAAAACAAAACAATAAATCTTGGAGGGAATATGGCAATAGTAGGACACTAATACATTGCTGGTGGGGTTGTGAATTGATCCACTTATTGGTGATGACTGCTTCACAGTACAGTTTAAGATATGGTAGCAAATGATTCAACTCTTCTGGAAGGCAATTTGGAATTATGCCCAAAGGGTTTTAAAAGCCTGTATGCCCTTTGATCCAACTATACCACTATTAGGTTTTTACCCCAAAGAGATAAAAAAAAGATTTCATAAAAATATTTTAGCTGTACTTTTTGTGGTGGCAATAAATTGGAAAGTGAGGGGGTTGTCCATCAATTAGGAAATGGATAAAAAAAATTGTGGTATATAATGGTGATGAAATACAATTGTGCTGAAAGGAATGATGAACTGGATGATTTCAATGTGAACTGGAAGAACCTCCATGAACTGATGCAGAGTGAAATGAGCAGGACCAGGAGAATAGTGTACACAGGAAGTGAAACATTGTGGAAAAATCATATGTAATAGACTATGCTACTAAAAGAAATGCAATGATCCAGGACAATTGCAAGGGACTTATTAGGAAGAACACCATCCACATTCAGAGAAAGAACTGTGGGAGTAGAATCACAGAAGAAAAACATATGGCTTATGACATGGCTCTATAGGTATATGATTGGGAAGTTTGATTTTACAAGGTCACTCTATTACAAATATGTATAACATGGAAATGGGCTTTGAGCAATAATACATGTAAAACCCAATGGAGGTGATTATCAACTCTGGAATGGAGGAGGGAAGAGGGAAGGGAGAGAACAAGAATCATGTAACCATGGAAAAATATTCTAAATCAATCAATAAATAAATTAAAAAACAAGACCCCCCCAAAATGAAATAAAGTGACTTCTATAAAAAAATATAAATTGTCACTAGACTTCTATTAAATTCTCTTTGGAAGAATGGAAACATACATGTATTAGGAACCTATTATATTCCAAAAATTATGCTAAATACTATGCTAAATAAAAAATATGCTAAATACCACCTCCTTAATAACAACCAATTTAGCAGAGTAGTTGGTGATAGTTTCTGCTTTGGGAACTGAGGACAAATGAGACTCACTAAGCAAAGACAGCTTTGGACTCTACAAGGAAAAAAAAGAAGTAAAAGTTTTACCATTGCTAAGAGGAATATCTTAAATACTCAAACAACTCACAACTTCTTAGAGCAGCAAATTGCTCCCATTGTTCTCTGTCCTTCATGTTTGAGAAAAAGTATTTCTCAGTTTTGAAGTGATTTTTTTTACTAAATTTTCTCACAGCATTCTTTTTTAAAAAACTAATTATTCCTTACTTTCTTCTTGACATTAATTGGTAATCATGGGGAAAATACTAATAGGAACTCATGATTAAAAACAAAACACTTCCATTTCTTATGAATTCCACAGAATCTGTTGAGAGATATAGGATCTGTTCTCTGGGAACATAATTTGTCAGTGGGAGTAGGTGTTTAGGTAGTCTTTTTATAGATGTGTTACAAAAGAAATGTGAAAAAAGTCATTTCAAAGTAAAGGGATTTCTTGTTTTTATTCATTAAAGAAACCCTGAAGCTTCTGAAAATCATTATTTTCCTATAGATGAATGCAATTCTTGCCAAGTCAGGGTAGCTGAAGAATAAGAATGTTATTTATTCGGTTTCATTTCACTATCTTTCTATAGAATCAGGCACCTAGCCAGAACAGTGGGTAAAGTGATTGACCTAAAATCAAGAAGCCTACAATTGAGATCTAGCTTTAAATACTTGCTAGCCATAATATTCTGGGCAAATAATTTAATCTCAATCATCCTCAGTTTCCTTCCTTATAAAATGGTGCAATGATATCACCTCTTCCTATAGGTTATTGTGATGATTAAATGAGATAACATTTGTAAAGAATTTTGTCAATCTTAAAATATTATATACATTCTAGTTATTTTATAGAATGAAAACATAGAATGATACCTCCTGTTATAATTTAATATATATTTAAATTGAGGGATTAACTTAGAGAGGGTTTCTTTCTGGAATGGTATATCCATTTTTTAGAACTAAGTCAAAAGAAATACTTTTCTAGGTATCCTTCCAAGTCCATTAATGGAATGTCAGATCTTAATGAATCTTGCTCATTCCTCAATCCCCAAACATAGTATATTCTTGAAATACTGTTATTTTAATATAGCGAAATTCTCTAAAATCCCAACTTTCATAAAAGATGTTCTGAAAAGAAGCAGCACATTGTCATTTATTTTACCATTCAAAAACATAATGAATATTTCTTATCTACTCTCCAAGACCTACTAATGTGATACATGAAGTTGGACTTTTTAATATTATGCCATCAGATAATACTTTTAAAAAACTACAAAAGAATGTTTTCTGTCTCAGATAACACCATTATAAAACAGCTTATAAATGACGAAGACATTTTAGGAAATACTCTATGCTCCTTGAGAGGTAAAATATATATAGATATATTTTTTACTATTGTCAAAAGGACAAAGGAAAAATTAAGCGATGCAGACCAATTCAGAGAGATGCTGTCTACATTATTACAACACAGCTTACTAATGTATGAAAGCATGATGCCAAGGCTTTAGACCTTGTCATTTATTGCTATACTGAAGTGACATATTTTAATGGGTAAGAGGATTAGTTCTTTAGTGCTTAAGCTCTCTAAGCATAGCAAAAAATAAAAACAATAGCTATCATTTGGCCAATTGCAGAGAAAAACTGCAAAACAAAGCAATTACTAAAAAGTGTTTAAGTTAGAAAGTGTTTTAGAGAATGTATATATCATACCATGGATAAGAAATCTTTTCTGTTTCCCTGGATTTGCTCATCTTTCTCTTGTGTCTCTCTCACACTCTCACCTCTTCCTATCCTATTCTCTTGTTTTTGTAATTGTCTTTTGGGACTTAGAACTATAAGGTCTTGAAGGTGATGCAATTCACTTCAACTCAGTGAAGCCCAGGAACAATAGTGATTTATAAAGCAATTCCATCTCCTTGGTTCAGATATGTGTCCGGATATATAGGGGTTTTATAAAGAGTATATTCTCTATTTATAGAAGCTATAGTCAATAAGATTTACATATGTGGATTAAGTTAGAAATTCCCTCAGTAGAATTCATATGCATTTCATTTCTAGGATTTATTAAATATTTATGAAGAGTTCTATCAATTTGTGTGTGTTATTAGATTTTAGTCCATTCTCAATATCCAATGACTGATTGCCAAAAACATTTTCAATGGTGTTGGAAGGACTGGCTGTGAAAGGGCATTTAACACCTTTCCCCCCACACTGCCCACAAATATGGTTAACTGACTCTGTCTTTCCTTTCTGCAAGGAGGAATGCAGTAATGGGAACCCAAAATCTATGAAGTCTTGAGATTCTTTTTAAGTCAGATCATAAAAAATGACCCCTCACTGATTAGGCAATAGGTATTTTTTGAGTGCCTAAACATACATTGTAAATCATTGTTATATTCCTCCATTTTTTAACTTTTTTTCTGATGCAAACATAGTATCATACAAATACTTCTATATTGGTCATTGTAAGAACACAATCATACACAATTAAATCACAAAAATAAAATTATACCTACACTGATTTGAAAGATTATATTCTTTGATCTGAATTCATACAAAACAGTAGTTCTTTCTCTGGAGGTGGATAGCATTCCCTAACATAAGTCTTGCATAATTGTCCCAGATAATTGCATTGCTGATAGTAGTCAAGTTTTACAGCTTATCAACATATACTATTGCTGTTACCATATACAATGTCCTCCTAGTCCTGCTTATTTCATTCTGAATCCATTTATGTAGATCTTTCCAACTTTTTTCTGAAATTATGTTGCTTATCATTCCTTAAAGCATAATTGTATTCTATCACCAACATATAACACATTTCAACTATTTCCCAGTTGATAGACATCCCCTCAATTCCCAATTCTTTGCCATCACAAAAAGAGCTGCTATAAATATATTTGAACAAATACATGTCTTCCTTTTTTTTTATTCTCTTTGGGATACAGATCTAGTAGTTATAATACAGAATAAAGGGTATTGAAAATTTTACAGCCATTTGGACATAGTTCCAAATTTCCCTCTAGGATGGTTGGATCAGTTCACAACTCCACCAATAATGCACTAGTGTAGCAATTTTTCACCATGCCCTTCAACATATATCACTTTCCTTCAATGTTACATTGGTAAATTTGATCATTGTAAGGAGGTACCTCAGCATTGTTTTAATTTACATTTCTCTAGTCAAATTTTATTTAGAATATTTTAAATGATTATTTAGAGCTATCATTTCTTCATCTGAAAATTGCTTCTTCATGTCTTTTGACCTTTTGTCAATTTGGGAATAGCTTTTATTCCTATAACTTAAACAGTTCTCTATAGATTTGAAAAATTCACCTCTATCAGATAAATTTGTTATACATTTTTCCAAGTTTGTTGTTTTCCTTGTAATTTTGGTTACATTAGTTTTGCTTGTACAAAAGTTTTTTTTTTTAATTTAATGTAATCAAAACTATTCACTTTACAATCTTGTAATGTTCTCTATCTCTTGTTTGGTCATGAAAGTTCCTGTCTCCATAGATCTGCCAGGTAAACTATTCTATGTTCCCCTAATTTACTTATGGTATCACTCTTTATGTCTAAATCATGTATCTATTTTGGGCTTATTTTGGTAAACAGTTTGTTACTAGTCTAAACTTAGTTCCTGCCATACTATTTTCTAATTTTCCAGTATTTTTTGTTAAACAGTGAGTTCTTATCCAAAAAGCTGGAGTCGTTGGATTTATCAAATACAAAGCTGTTAAGGTCATTTATCCCTATATATTGTGTTTCTAATCTGTTCCATTGATTTACCATTCTATTTCTTAGCCAGTACCAGACTGTTTTAATGATTACTGCTTTATAGTACAGTTTTAGGTATGTTACTGCTAGACCACCTTTCTTCACATTTTTTTCATTAATTCCCTTGATATTCTTGAAGTTTTCTTCTTCCAGGTGAATTTTTCTTCTCATTTTCTAGTTCTATAAAGTAATTATTTGGTAGTTTTGTTGGTATGGCACTGAATAAGTAAATTAATTTAGGGAAAATTGTCATTTGTTCATTATATTAGCTCAGCCTCCTC
>NC_077229.1:329677611-329717611 GCF_027887165.1 Monodelphis domestica | reverse complement strand
GCATTTTGGAACCTTTATAATATAAGGAGAAAGTGAAGAAAGCTCCAAGAACATTGAGTATACCTTGGTAGCCACCTCTTCTAAAGGATGGGAAAGAATCAAACAGAATGGGCAGCAATGAGAAAACTGTGATCTAAATCAGCATTTACATTTACTTTAAAATAGTTATATTTGATTCTTTGAGTTGAAAAAGAATTGCTAATCCACATCCTAGTTAAAGAGCTCAGGAGATCTCACCAAATAAGTATATATGTTTTAAATAATCATTGAAGCTAAGAAAGTTTCAGTGAAACAGTAACCCTCTAAATTGGTGATTTTCTCACCAATAAGTGAGATATAAAGATTTAAACACCACAGGAAAGCTCAAAAGCATAAAATGTAGAGTATCACAATTTCTGTTTAAATCCATAATTAATATCTTACATGAATATAAAAAGAAACAAAAACTGTGATTTCACCAGTATAGTAAATTTTTTGGTGAGGGAACATCTTTTCTCAAGATAAAATGCTAAACAAGGATGTGATGGTAAAGGATAAACAACCAGGAATACAAAGGGGGAGTAGTAGGCATCACACTTTTTTTTTGTTTAATCTATGCTGTTAATATTTTCTTATAAAGTCTAAACTATTGACAAAACAAAGAAAATCATGATTTGTAACATTTGTCAACTTCCAAAAGGAAAATCTTCATACTATGAGTTGAATAATTGGCTCTTGAGTTCAGGCTAGCTCCAGATTACCTTTGATTTTATAATCATTTATGTCATAATAGATAGGTGTTCAGAATTTGGGGCCATGTAGCAAATATTAGAGATAAAATCTGAGGCCAGATCTTCATGATGATGAGTCCTAACACTCTCCTTTCCATGTCATATTGCCTCTATGAAATGCTTATGTAAAAAAAATATTGTCTGAAAAGTATCAATGAAAATTTTTAAAAAGAAAAGTTCTGTAAGAGAAATATCAATAGGAAAAATTAAATCATATTTGAGGGATTCATCTAGGAGATTTTAAATTAATTATGAATACAACAATTGAGTTTTGAAAATTTTTTTTCTATTTTATGATGATTTAGTATGAAGTTTTCCAGAGACTCTACTTTTACTCTTTTGTTTAATATAGAATACCTCAAAAGTAAGGTAATTAAGGCAATAAATTCACCCTAATGTATTTATTGGGAGGACAACTATCCTAGTAGACATCTTAGTATTTGAGCACTGTTGTGGCAACTTATTATTAAGGGAAATTTGCCCTAAATAGAACCCCATATCAAGTTATATATTTTAAAAGAAAATGAAACAATGACCAATAAAAGATAAAGCTTTGGAATAGAAAGGAAAAGATAACCCATTTCACCTCGGTGTCTGAAAATAATTTAATAACATTAGATAAGATATTTGAACTGTAAGATAAGGTCTATTTACACAATATATCATCCATTCATCAGATCAGATCTTATCTCACCTCATCTTTGTACTCAACACTTACAAGGGATCTGAAAATCATGTGGAAGATAACCTAAGGAAGAGAGTAACTATAATCTTTCAATATTAGCTTAAAATTAAGGAAATCATTTACTATTGTGGAGATTGAATTTAGCTATCTCCTGATTGTAAATCACAGTAGACATTTTTTTCCACAGGACTGCCCATTCCTAGTTCTTATCTTCTTTTGTTCTCACCTTCTCTGCTTAGATAAAAATTTCACATCTCTTTTGTTAAGCTTGCCTTTTGTAAGTTGCTTGACCTTTTAGTGAAGAATTTAACCTTTATAGGTATTGAGCACCCTTTTGTATTAGATCTAAAAATAGACCACCTAGCTTAAGGTTTTGGCTTAATTATAAGGTATGAGTTAGGGACTTTTCATTGTTCAATCAGGAGTTTGCAACTTTATCTTCCCCTAAGGCACTGTCTGAGTAGGGTGGAGTAATGTTAAAAGTTCTCAATACATTCCTGACCAAGTACCTCCATTGTTAAAAATGGGGAATAGCTTAATCAAATCTTTTGAAGTACAGGCTGAGCAGTTTTATGATTCACAATAGTGTGTATATAAAGAATTTCAAACATACTATGTCAACTGAACCTGCTTATGATGAATCTTTCCAAGTCCTATTAACTTCAGCAATAGCTATTAAAATTGGGGAGAGGGACTCATGGATTCATTGTAACCATTTAAATGAGTACCCTCTATTGATAATGAATTATTGATGATATTGATAGTATTTAACTATTGACTATGGAAACCTGCCATTTACTGATAAATATTATGTGACTGTGATTTATGATTGTGTCTGATTATAGGAAATGGGATCAAAAAAGGAGCATAGACTTTATCTACATAGTGCCACAGAAGCACAGATTTAACCTGAATAGTGCCAAAAGAGCACACAGGTCAGATGGAAATCAATCCATGTGAGTTTAATGAACTTCTATGCCAATATGAAAGGACTTGAACCTAGTGTGAGACTTGAGGTTGAGGCACTTGACATATATTAAGAAGCAAGACTACTTGAACAACACTCCTTGTAAAATTATTTCTATGAAAGTACCTAACAATTGGCTAGTCTGGCTTCCCTATGCCTGAGAAATGATGAAATATCAAACCAGGAAATGACACTTCCCTTTTTACACAAAAATCTAGTCCTTGTTTTTTCTTCTCTTATATTACGGCAACTTCCTATAGTCCTTACTTATAATGGATAAATATACCATTAAGGTATATTTACAGTCTTGTGGGAGAAAAATTAATTTAACTGGACCCTAATACAAGGTCCTGTTATGAAGTTATTCTTTTATTGAGAAATTTTATATACATAGTTTTTTGATATTTTGGTTCTGATTTTGCCTTTTTTTTATTTCTCTCAAAGCTTAATTTTCCCCCTATTTATTTTTCTTTTATGTTTTTGACTTTTTCCTTCAATAATTGACAAATACACCCCATAATTCAACCATTTTAAATTGATACAGGTGTTGATAAACACCCTCTTCAGGGGGGATGGTATTGTATTTTTTAGTTAAAAAAAAAGAAATCCAAGATTTAAATTTTTGTTTGAAAAGAATTTCAGGAAATGAGTTTGCTAACTCCTTGAACACAGAAGAATGAACTATTTGAAAGAAGATTCCTGCAGAAACCTACATGGCATCAAGAAGATCCAAAATGAACTTTTGGTGCAATTAATTGAACAAAAGAGGATTAAACATTTATTGTAAATGTACACTGTTATGCCAAAGGGGAATGCCTCCTAATTTGGCTTTTTATCAATGCGCCTAACAAAACACTGGTTTTGCTTTCTCTCTGACCCATTTCTCACTAACTATTGTACTTTCCTCTTAGAAAGTAAAGTATTGTATACATCTGTATTTAGAAGTGTTTTTGGACCATAAGATGATTATGTTAAATGATCAATGGGGAGACTAGTCTCCCTATGATCATCAGTGGGGATTGTGGAGATTGAATTTAACTGTCTCCTGATTGTAACAATGAAAATATTAGCTATTCCTTTATTGTTAACATTAAATTGTAACATCCTGATTGTAACAATGAAGGTACTTAGCTCTTCCTTTAATGGGAAGATTAAATTGTAACCCACAATCTATTTGTAGATTTTAATTTATAAAAATGTGGTAACTCGGTATTTTAAGTGGACCTACCCATTTTTAACTACAAAAGGTGTTAAGTAACTACAAAAGATGAACTAACCAATAAAAGTGTTAAGTAACCCAAGAAGATATAATATAACCAAAGAAGGTGTGAACTAAAGAGTGGGCAGTCCTGGAGAAAAGCATCTGCTGAGATAGGTAGACATGAAATTTAGGAGAGGTGACACAAGAGAAAAAGATCTTTAAAAAGAGGACCAGAGGCCAGGAGATGATATATTTGATTCAATTTGAGGAGCTCAAAGAGCTCTCTGACTTGGAGGAGAGACTGGAAGACAGACACTTGAGTAGCGACTAGAAGCCAGACACCCAGACTTCTTTCCATTTAGATGGTCACTGTTGGTGAGTGAAAAACTGACTTAATGACCCCTCTTTCTGGAGGTCTAAAGCTTCCAAGAAAGGCCCATCATCTTGAGACTCTTTTCCTTGATTAGGGCCTTAGTATTTCTACCTGGCTCAGAGGAAGCCTGAGTTTCCTCTCTCTCTCTCTCATTCCTTAATATTTTCCCTCTATTGTAATTAAAACTGCTATAAATTCCATTTACTTTAGTAATTCATTTTGGGATTGAGAAATTAAATGCCTGACAACTACCTATGTAAATATTTAGAGTCCAACCACAATTAAATTTAACACTTGGTAAGGAACTATATCTATGTTGTTAAATATTGGTGACTGATACAAAAAAAAATGATTGACACATTCAGGATTTATCAGTTGAAATAAATTCTAAATATAAAACTATAACTTCTAACATGAATATTTCCTAAGTGATAGCTACCAACTGCATAGAATTGCAAAATTATGAAATTAATAGAGGAACAAATATGTAAGTATGTCTTAAAGTAATTGCTATGCATGTTAGGTTTTTAAAATTCGGTTCTTATGATGTTCTTTGATTGAAAATTATAATTAAAAAACTTGAAAGCTTCATAAAATTCTGGCTTTTGTATGGGAATTAATCAATCAGCAAATACTCATGTGCCAAGGCACTGAGCTTGTTATGGAGAAAATAAAGGAAAGATTACATCCTATCCTCAAGTAATTTATATTTTAATATAGGAAATGAACATACAGAGTGAGGTATACATTTCACAAGATGTATATATAAACAGAATACAAGCTACTTTTCAAGAGAAAGGAACAAGCAGTTGGGGAAATTAAAAAAGTAGGTAGGTTGCAGAAAGTTTTAAGTTAAATTCAGTTGACAGAATTTGAAAACTTGGAATTAAACAAATACCTATATTTAGGATGGGTAGTGTATTAATTAGAATATTTCGACTTCCTCTCCAAGAAGCCCCTTAGTATTTCCCAAAATTCCCTTTAATCTCTCCTGTGCCCCCATGTTTGCATGATGACATGATTGTATTTAAGTGGCTTTAACTCCTCCTACAGGCTCTTTTTGACCTGAGACTAGGCTGAATTCAGGCAGTTCTTTTCCTTTAGTTATTATTAATAAAACTTTATAAAATATAATATTTAGTTACTGTATATTAATTTTAATCTTTACAGTAGTTAAGAAATTTGAAAATCATGGCCAAATTGACCCTATATAAATTTGAGAAATTCAAATGACTATTGTCAGAGAGAGGCTTCCTAGATACTTTACCTAAGTAAACAGAAAGTAAGATAGCCCACAGATGGACAAGATAAAACCACCAGTCAGCCAATCAGCATTTATTGGATGCTACTTACATGACAAGCACTATGCAAATCTCTAGAGGTAATAAAGAAGGCAAAAATAAATTTAAAATAAGTGAAGTTCCTTTCCTCCAGGAACTCACATTCTAATTGTAGAGACAACATGCAAAAAAAAAAAAACAGCTATAAGTACAGGTAAAATTAGAGATAGTCTCAGATAATAGATATTATAATTAATGGGGGCTTGGAAGGCTTCTTGAAGAATGTAGGATGCAAAATGAGGAGTGAAAGAAGCCAGAAAAACTAGGAAGCAGAAAAGGAAAAGCATTCCAGGTTTGGGGACATCTGGTAAAAAGTGCACAAAGTAGGAAGATAGAATGTATCATATGAAGAACAGAAAAGTGGGAAGTGTTAAGGTACCTGGAAGGAAACAAAATGTAAGCCTTAAAAGATAAGAAGGCAGCAGGTTTTGATGGTTCATTAAAAGCCAAAGAGAAAAAAAAATCTTTGCAGAGAATATCTCAGTGATCATGAGAGCAGCAGAGATGCCTGGTAATGACCACCTTACACAATTGGATAGACAAGTACATCAGATATAATGTAATGTACTTTATCCTCCAGTGGAAGACAAAAAGTATCCAACAGATGACACTGAGATAGAAAGACAGACTCACAGACCAACAGAGAGGCAATTTGAGAATCTGTCCCTTTAAGCATGCTTCCCATTACTTCCAGTTAACATATCACTCATACTCTATGTGAATACTTCTTCAGCGCATGATCTGTGACAGGCCTGAGATGTGGTAAAGGTGATACTAGGACAGTTGAAAGCTGGGAATATACTCAACTGTCTTTATGAGCAGAAGAATGATATTAAATATATGAAAGGAAGATCCAAACTATATGAAATCCACTATTGCCAATAAAGAAGCAGTATGTTATCATGGCTAGAGTGGTGAACATTGAGTCAGGAAGACCTGTATTCAAACTCTGCCTGAGGTGCCTACCTCTTACATTTGCGTGAAGATTGCATCCTTAAAGTTTTATGTAATCAATGATATATTTTAAAATTTTCCACATTACATCAATACAATTTTTAACATTCATTTTATGATATTATGTAATCCGTGTTCTTTCTCTCCTCTCTTCCCCTTTCCAAGAAGGCAGATGATATGATATAGGCTGCACACATATTATAATGTAGTTCATATTTTCATGTTAATCATGCTGTGAAAGAAGATACATGTTGCTTACACTAGAGAAAAATTCATAGAGGAAAGAAAAAGAATGGTATGTCTCAATTTACATTTGGACTCTATATTTCTTCTATGGTAGGGAATTATAAGCTATATTTTATTATCTGGCCTCTTGATATTAGTTTTAGGACCATGGGCAAGCCATTTAATATTTTTGAACTGCAGTTTCCTAATCTGGTATAATGTGGATAGTCCCTTTTTCACAGAGTTAGGAGGCTCTCAAGCAGGAATTCTGACTGTGGGAGCCATCTCATGAACTTTAAAACATATTGTGATAACTATTTAAATAAAGGTAGTTTCCTTTTAAATTTAATGTATCTTTCTTTCTGCATTTGACTATATTTCACTTTCTTTTTTTTTTTGTTCAAGATGTCTTCCACAAAATAACTAATATGAAAGAATGTTTTACATGATGCCACAAATAAAATCTATGTCAAATTTTTTCCCATATCAGGAAGAATGGGGGGGGAGAGGAAATGTGAAATTCAAATTTTTAAAAAGAATGTTTAAAATTGTTTTTACATGTAATTGGGGAATAGTAATTTATTTAATATTCTAAAACAGAGGTATAATAATGATTTGAGACCTGAACCAAGAGTCAGGAAGATCTGTGTTAAAATCTGGCCTTAGATACTTTCCAACTAGTTGACCCTAAACAAGCCACTTCACTTCTGAATGCCTCATTTTCCCTAATATTTAAAATGGGAATAATGACAGAAACTCTCTCTTTGGTTATTATGAGAATTAAATGTGACAGATAATGCACTTTGCAAACATTAAAATGAAATATAAATGCTAGCAATTATTATTAGAGAATTCCATAAACTTCAGTAAACTGCCAAAGTATCTATAAAACATACAAAGGTATAAGGACATACAATATACAAAGTACAGTGGAAACCTTAAAGTATTATATAAATTTTAGATATTAGTTCTCCTAAAATTCTTTTAAAGAGAAAAAGAAAACTCCTGCAATTAAACTTGAAATGACAAATCAGTTGCTTGAAAAGAAAATAGACAAAAAGATTATTCTATACTTGAGGAATCATTATTATATTTCTAATTGGCCCTAAGAAAAAAATGAGTGAAATTCCTGATAGACATTGTAGGGACATATTTTGATTCCTGTAGTCATCAAGACAGATCTGAGATATAAGGCTTTTTTCATTAGTTAAAAAAGGGCTTCCATATGAAGAACAAACCAGTAAGTTAAACTTAGTGGAACTCTAAAATAGCCCCCAGGCTTGGTCTCCATGCCTTTATTAGGGAATGCCTAATGGGATCCCTCCTTCTAGGCATGATTAAAGAGGTCTTATAAATACAACTTCCAGCATCTGTCATGGTTTGGATTTGGATCTCTAAGTTTCAGGGTCAACACAATATTTTCCTCAACACGTCTCACTCATCTTCTCACATTTTTCTATTACCTACTTGGCCCAGAGCACAAACATGGAATGTTTCCCACTTATACACTGTTTTCCCACTTCGAATGTTTCCTCAAGTCTTTCAAAGATGTTTTAAGTATGTTTCATGACCTTCTGTGCCTCATAGGAATATTTTAAAATTAACCTCTTTCCTACTCAAAAGAAGAAAAAAATGCCATTTACAGAATCAAAAGATTTCTTTATCCTCCACTCAAAACTTCTTCTATTGCTTGGGTTCCCATTTCTTGCCCTTATCACAGAATCTCAGTTAAAAAAAAAACTTTTTCAATTTAGCTGAAGTTATTTATTCACAGCATGAAAAATCAATTGCTTCCAAAGAATGCAGAGTAGTTTGTTTTCATGCTTTCTAAATTAAATTTCTTCAAAGTTAGTAGAGTTATCAATGTCATCTTTCTTAAATGTATGGGTACTTTTAGTTCAGAAAACTGGTATTGGTCACTCCAGCATTGATAAATACATATTAAATATCAACAAAGAAGAAGCACATTCCTTGCTCTCAAGGTAACACAGAACACCAAACCTTGACTGGAACATAATTCTTCCCCTCTACTTATTGCTACCTGAACCTCTAGTTGTTGTGAAAGAAAAAAAAAAAGCAAGGAGTATATTGAAATGGGTGGGTAGTCAGAAGTATAACAACCATAAAAAATAATTATATAGCATTTGTGCTATGTGCTCTAAAATTATTTTCTCATTGACCCTCACAACAACCCTAGGTGTAAAAATGTGCTGTTATTTTCCCCTTTTTATTGATGAGGAAACTAAGACAAATAGGGATTAAATGAGTTGCCCAGGATCATACAAGCAGTACAGTACAGTGTCTAAGGCCAGTACTCTATCTACTGCACTGCCTAGGTTCCTCAGTAATAATGAACTACAATAACAAAATAACACTAACTTTGGAGTTGGATTTCCCTATTAAGATAATATATTCCTGGGGCCAGTGGAAGTTCAGTTAAATATATGTCACAGCAGAATCAAATACATCATATACAATTTAAAAAAAAAACAGATCAAACCATTTTAATGACATTTTTAATACCACCTAAAAATAATTAAAGTAATTAACAGGAGAATGGTTAATAAAAGTAGAATAGTCTATATTTGCTGGCAGCAGAGGGCTTATATATTCCACTTTCTTTTGAAAGTATCCCAAATTAAAATATCAACAAAAGCTCTTGGAAATCTTTATCTTAAAGATCAATCAATCAAAAATTTATTAAATGCCTACTATGAGTCAAGCATCGTGTTAACTTCTGGGTATACAAAAAGAAGCCATAAAAAGTTTCTGCCCTTAAGGAGTATACAGTCTAATGGAGATGTGATCTCTAAGAGAGTCCTTTTTCAATTTCCCAATTGTTTTATGGAGATTAAGGGTAGATGTTGAGAAGCATGTGTCAGAAAAGTTTAGGCTTCAGTAAATCTAATCAGGCTAAAAGAGCTGTCCAATGACAGACTATGTGTTGTCTAATTATCAACATGAATTCAGAAAAAAATTCACTTGAAAACTGGGGATTTATTTTAGCTAATACAACACACAAAAAACTACTGTCAAAAGCAGAGAGAAATTGCAATTTTAGAAACTTTAACAAAAAGGGCCCTTCAAATGCCATCTAGTTCAAACTCCTCAGTTTACAAATGAGAAAACTGAAACCTAGAAACATTAAGGGATTTGACCACTATGACACATTTGGTAAGAATATGAAGTGAAATACAGACCACTGTTCCTTTGACTACAAAGACAGTGATCTTTCTCTTGGTGCAGGGTGGAAGAAATACCTTCATTGACAAAATCACGCATCCTTCAAATACTGAATTAAGTCAAATCTCAACATTTTCAGTTTTAATTTTAGCTTAATATATAGAATAAATTATTTTAGGTACTTATTGATCAATTTACAATAGTTTCTGAAGCCGAGCCATAGATCTTATAACATATAATGTTTCACATTTATTCCTTTAAAAAGCAAAGCTTTTTAAAACTCATTCGATGGTTTTAGACAAAATCATGTTTTACATATGCCTTTTAAATTTTCATTTTCCATCATATTCTCTATATAAACTCAATTATTATACTATGTTAAACCATTCAAATAAAAATCAACTGAATCAGCTAACTTCGACTCTCATTTTTTCTCTTGGTCAAAGGTTTTTAAGCACCATAGTCTAATATCACTGAGGAATAATATTCCATTACTATTTAAAATGCATTCATCCATCATTTAACCCATATAAAATTCTTGTTCAAATGTGAATTTTAATGTGACTATGTATTTATCAAAACACACATGCATTTGATTATTTTAGTTTATTCCTTGTTTAAAAAGAATGTGTGTCATAAGATGCATGACTTTTTATTTTAAAGCTTTTCAGAAAAATCTGTGACACATAGAATAAAAGATTTCAGATTTGGAAGAAATTTAGCAGGTTATCTAGTCCAACTCTAACCTGAATAAAAATCTCTTTTACAAAACCTGACAATTATCCTTGAAGGTTTTGCTTGAATAGCTCTATGTAATATGATTTATTTTTGTGGTTTGGTTTTTGTCTTTTTTGATCTGGAGCTGTGGTTTTATCAGTGTAAAAATTCCAAGTATGGAAGAAATTCCTTCCACTGGTGCTAATTAGCAGTTTTCTACAAAACATATTCTTAGAGATATAACAAAGGCAAAGAAAAATTATGTTACCTGTCCACAGTCATACAGTGAGTAGGTATCAAAGGCAGAATCTGAACTAGTCTTTTTTTTATTTTTTAAATAATATTTTATTTGATCATTTCCAAGCATTGCTCATTAGAGACAAAGATCATTTTCTTTCCACCACCCCCCCCCCATAGCCGACGCATGATTCCACTGGGTATCACATGTGTTCTTAATTCAAACCCATTACCATGTTGTTAGTATTTGCATTAGAGTGTTCAATTAGAGTCTCTCCTCAGACATGTCCTCTCAACCGCTGTAGTCAAGGAGTTGCTTTTCCTCGGTGTTTTAACTCCCACAGTTTATCCTCTGCTTGTGAATAGTGTTTTTTAGATCCCTACACATTGTTCAGGGACATTGCATTGCCACTAATGGAGAAGTCCATCACCTTCAATTGTGCCACAGTGTATCAGTCTCTGTGTGCAATGTTTTCCTGGTTCTGATTCTCTCACTCTGCATCACTTCCTGGGGGTTGTTCCAGACTCCATGGAATTCCTCCACTTTATTATTCCTTTTTGCACAATAGTACTCCATCACCAACATATAGCACAATTTGATCAGCCATTCCCCAATTGATGGGCATCCCCTCGTTTTCCAATTTTTGGCCACCACAAAGAGCTCAGCTATGAATATTCTTGTACAAGTCTTTTTCCTTATTATCTCTTTCGGGAACAAAGCCAGCAGTACTATGGCTGGATCAAAGGGCAGTCTTTTATGGCCTTTTCAGCATAGTTCCAAATTGCCTTCCAGAATGGTTGGATCAGTTCACAACTCCACCAGCAATGAATTAATGTCCCTACTTTGCCACATCCCCTCCAGCATTCACTGCTTTCCTCTTCTATCATGTTAGCCAATCTGCTAGGTGTGAGGTGATACCTCAGAGTTGTTTTGATTTGCATCTCTCTGATTGAAATAGATTTAGAACACTTTTTCATGTGATTATTAATAGTTTTGATTTCTTTATCGGAAAACTGCCTATTCATGTCCCTTGCTCATTTATCAATTGGAGAATGGCTTGATATTTTGTACAAATGATTTAGCTCTTTATAAATTTGAGTAATTAAACCTTTGTCAGAGATTTTTATGAAGATTGTTTCCCAATTTGTTGCTTCCCTTCTGATTTTAGTTATATTGGTTTTGTTTGTACAAAAGCTTTTTAATTTGATGTAGTCGAAATTGTTTATTTTACAATTTGTGACTCTTTCTATGTCTTGCTTGGTTTTAAAGTATTTCCCTTCCCAAAGGTCTGACATGTATACTATTCTGTGTTTACCTAATTTACTTGTGGTTTCCTTCTTTATGTTCAAGTCATTCACCCATTTTGAATTTATCTTGGTGTAGGGTGTGAGGTGTTTATCCAGACCTAATCTCTCCCACACTGTCTTCCAATTTTCCCAGCAGTTTTTATCAAATACTGGATTTTTGTCCTAAAAGCTGGGATCTTTGGATTTATCATATACTGTCTTGCTGAGGTCACTTGCCCCAAGTCTTTTCCACTGATCCTCCTTTCTGTCTCTTAGCAAGTACCAAATTGTTTTGATGACAACTGCTTTGTAATATAGTTTGAGATCTGAGACTGCAAGGCCACCTTCCTTTGTATTTTTTTTTCATTATTTCTCTGGATATCCTTGATCCTTTGTTATTCCAAATGAACTTTGTTATGTTTTTTTCTAAATCAGTAAAGAAATTTTTTGGCAGTTCAATGGGTATGACACTAAATAGATTACTAAGTTTGGGTAGGATGGCCATTTTTATTATATTGGCTCATCCTATCCATGAGCAGTTAATGTTTTTCCAATTGCTCAAGTCTAGTTTTCGTTGTGTAGAGAGTGTTTTGTAGTTGTGTTCATATGGTTCCTGTGTTTGTCTCATGAGATAATTCCTGGGTATTTTATTTTGTCTAAGGTGATTTTGAATGGGATTTCTCTTTCTAGTTTTTGCTTCTGAGCTGTGTTGGAAATATATAGAAATGCTAATGACTTATGCAGGTTTATTTTGTATCCTGCAACTTTGCTAAAGTTGTTGATTATTTCAATTAGCTTTTTGGTTGAATCTCTAGGATTCTTTAAGTAGACCATCATGTCATCTGCAAAGAGTGATAGCTTGGTCTCCTCCTTGCCTATTTTGATGCCTTCAATTTCTTTTTCTTCTCTAATTGCTACTGCTAGTGTTTCTAGTACAATGTCAAATAGTAGAGGTGATAATGGGCATCCTTGTTTCACTCCTGGTCTTAATGGGAATGCATCTAGTTTTTCCCCATTACAGATGATATTAGCTGATGGTTTTACATACATACTGTTTATTATTTTTAGGAACGACCCTTCTATTCCTATGCTTTCTAGTGTTTTTAATAGGAATGGATGTCTGCATCTATTGAAATAATCATGTGGTTTTTGTTGGTTTGCTTGTTGATATGGTCAATTATGTGGATGGTTTTCCTAATATTGAACCAGCCCTGCATCCCTGATATAAATCCTACTTGATCATGGTGGATGACCCTTCTGATCACTTGTTGGAGTCTTTTTGCTAGTATCCTATTTAAGATTTTTGCATCTATATTTATTAGGGAGATTAGTCTATAATTTTCTTTCTCTGTTTTTGACATGCCTGGTTTTGGAATCAGTACCATGTTTGTGTCATAAAAGGAGTTAGGTAGAACTCCCTCTTTGCTTATTATGTCAAATAGTTTGTATAGTATTGGGATTAACTGTTCTCTGAATGTTTTATAGAATTCACTTGTGAATCCGTCGGGCCCTGGGGATTTTTTCTTAGGGAGTTCTTTGATGGCCTGTTGGATTTCGTTTTCTGATATGGGATTATTTAAGAATTCTATTTCTTCTTCTGTTAGTCTAGGCAGTTTGTATTTTTTCATATATTCATCCACATCACCTATATTGGTGTATTTATTGCCATATAATTGGGCAAAGTAATTTTTAATGATTGCCTTAATTTTCTCTTCATCAGAGGTGATGTCCCCCTTTTCATCTTTGATGCTGTTAATTTGCTTTTCTTCTTTCCTTTTTTTTTAATTAGATTGACCAGTAATTTTTCTATTTTGTTTCTTTTTTCAAAGTACCAGCTTCTTGTCTTATTTATTAAATCAATAGTTCTATCACTTTCGATTTTATTAATTTCTCCCTTAATTTTTAGGATTTCTAGTTTAGTTTTCTTCTGGGGGGTTTTAATTTGATTGCTTTTTTAAACCTTAAATGTTCACAGACTTATGAATGTTTAAAATTTTACTCCACATTGAGGAATCCTCCAATTCCCTACTTGAAATAATTCCCTACCAGATATTGAGAACTCTACTTGAATGTGAAAACTCCTTGTTATGGGAGTATCCCTACTCCACCCCTACTTAAGACTGCTTTAGGGGAGAAAACTCCTTGCTAAACAATGAAAGAACTTGAAAACCATACTTATAAAGGAAAGGAGTTCTTTGAGCCATGCCTGTTTTTGGAATTGATACAATGGGATGCTAGGTGCCTATAATGGTGGGGCAACTTGTAAACTACTTAGACCTAAAAGGTGAAAACTTACTCAGAGGTTTTCTCTTAATGAAATTAGTCGACACAACAGCATTTTTTTCTGACTTACTAAAGAGATTAATCTACTCAGCTATGAATTCAAAATGGGCTGTCTTTTGGAAAACATCTACAGTGATTGGTAGATGGAAGAACTTAGAGGAGGTGACATAGGAGATTTTGCCTAAATCTTAAAAATAAGAGCTCAGAGAAGAGGTGGAGGTCATTCTGAAACATTCAGATTGAGGAGGACTCATTCTGAAACATTCAGATTGAGGAAGGACTGATTCTGAAACATTCAGATGGAGGAGGGAGCTGGTGAAAGCAGCTGAGATGATGCTGGCCTGGTGTCACTAGAATCCTTGCTTAGGCAGACCTTGTGGTGAGTGTTAAAAGACTGACTGACTGACCTCTCTCTCTTAAGACTCAGGTCTAGGCCATGTTGGCTTAAGGCTCTTCATACTTTTTGCCTTTTTCTCTCTTTCTCTCTTTTCTTTAATTCCACATTTGTATTAATTAAAATCTCTATAAAACACAGTTAACTTGGGTATTTGAATAATTGGGAATATTTCCCTGGTGACCACCTTATATTTGATTTAATAACCAAGACACTGTAGTGATACATATTTTCTGCGGTCAAATTTACTCACCCTCTCTTATATCTATCACAGTTTATAACATCAACCATTTAAAATACAACAGTTTATGGGCTTCACTATTTTAAATCTCACACTTTCAAGTTTTTTTTATTTGCATTTCCAATTGATTGATCTCTGCTCTCCCTAGTTTGTTAATATATGCACTCAGGGATATGAATTTACCCTCTGATTACTGCTTTGGCTGCATCCCAAAAGGTTTGAAAGGATGTCTCGCCAATGTCATTTTCCTCAATGAAATTATTAATTGTTTCTATGATTTATTCTCTAACTAAACTATTTTGGAGTATCATATTGTTTAATTTCCAATTAATTTTTATTTGGTTTTCCACATACCATTACTGATCATTATTTTTATTGCCTTGTGATCTAAAAAGGCTGAATTTATTATTTCTGCTTTTCTGCATTTGTATGCCATGTTTCTGTGACCTAGTATATGGTCAATCTTTGTGAATGTGCCATGTGGTGCTGAGAAAAAGGTGTATTCCTTTTTGTCCCTATTTATTTTTCTCCATATGTCTATTAACTCCAATTTTTCTAAGATTTCATTCACTTCCTTTACCTCTTTATTATTTATTTTTTGATTTGATTTATCTAAATTTGATAATGGTTGGTTCAAGTCTCCCACTAAAATGGTTTTACTGTCTATTTCTTCCTTTAATTCTTCTACTTTCTCCATTAGGAATTTCAGTGCTATATTATTTGGTGCATACATGTTGATTAGTGATATTTCTTCATTGTCTAAAGTCCCTTTTAAAAAATATAATTACCTTCCCTATCCCTTTTAATCAGGTCTATTTTTGCTTTGGCTTTATCAGATATCATGATTGCAATTCCTGCCTTCTTTCTGTCAGTTGAGACCCAGAAGGTCTTACTCCATCCTTTAATTCTGACCTTGTGGGTGTCTACTCGCCTCATGTGTGTTTCTTGAAGACAACATATGGTAGGGTTTTGGATTCTAATCTATTATGCTATTTGTCTATGTTTTATGGGTGAGTTAATACCATTCAAAGTTATGATTGTCACTTGTGGACTCCCTGGCATTTTGATATCCTTCCCTAATTCTAACCTTTCTTCTTTAGCTCTAACCTTTTAATCCAGTGATCCACTTTAAATCAGTCCCCCTTGTCCCCTCCCTTGATATATTTCCCTTTCTAGCCCCTCCCTTTTTGTACCCTCCCCCTCCCCCCTCTTCTTCCCTCCCTTTTTTGTATTCCCTCACCCCCTATCCCCCTTGGTTTTCCCTTCTTCCTACCCTTGTTGGGTAAGATAGAATTCAAGATCCCAATGGATCTGGATGTTCTTCCCTCTTAGAGTTGATTTCCCTGAGAGTAAGGTTTAAGTAAAAATTCTCTTCCTCTCCTTCTTATAGGAGTTTTCTTCCCCTCCCCTTCCCGTGTTAATCTTTGTGTGAGAAAGATTACTCTATTTGTTTTTTCCTTTCCCCCTATTTACACATTACATTTTCCCCACATATTAATATACATATATTGATATAAATATAGTTCTTATAGAAGAGAGTTTGAATAAAAGAAAGAGATAACATTTTTTCTCCTTTTCCCTTTCCTTCATATTTACCTTTTCATGTATTCCATGCTCTTTGTTTTTCGATATCAAACTTTCCACAGAGCTCTGGTCTTTTCTTTGCAAAAACTTGGAAATCTTCTATTTTGTTGAATGCCCATACTTTCCCTTGGAAGTATATAGTCAGTTTTGCTGGATAGCTGATTCTCGGTTGAAGACCCAGCTCTCTTGACTTTCTGAAGATCATGCTCCATGCCTTAAGGTCATTCAGAGTGGAACTTGCCAGGTCTTGTATGACCCTGATTGGCATTTCTTTATATCTAAATTGTCTTTTTCTGGCTTCTTGTAAGATTTTTTCTATTGCTTGAAAGCTTTGGAATTTGGCAATTACATTCCTGGAGGTTGTATTTTGGGGATTTAGTGTAGAGGGTGTTCTGTGAGGTCTTTCAGTGCCTGTATTGCCCCCTTGTTCTAGAATCTCTGGGCAATTTTCTTTGATTATATCGTGTATTATGATGTTGAGTTTGCTGTTTATTTCTGGCTTTTCTGGTAGTCCAATTATTCTTAAATTGTCTCTTCTCCCTCTATTTTCCAAGTCTATGACCTTGTCAGTGAGATATTTGATGTTCTCTTCTAATTTCTTCATCTTTTGGCTTTGTTTATTGATTCTTGCTCTTTTTCGAGATCATTGTCTTCCAGTTGCCTGATTCTTACCTTTAAAGCCTGGTTTTCCTTTGCAGTTTGGTCAAACTGGTTTTGTAGATGCGTGAATTCCTTTTGCATTAATTCCCACTTTTCCTGCCAGAAGGCTTCCATCTTTTTTATCATTTCTGAATCAAATTCTTCCTGAGTTTGTGGAGAGTTTCCATTTCCTTTGTAAAGTTTCGGAGCATTTGCTTGTGTTTCCTATTCTATCGCCTCTGTATTTTGTATTTTTGCTCCATAAAATATGCCCAAAGTCACCCCCTTCTTCTTGTTTTTCTTGGTGTTTTGAGGCTTTTCTGTGCTGTTTTCCATCTCTGAGTAAGGAGGACTAGCTCTTCTATCTGTCTGATGTTAAGAGGCTTTAGCCCCTGGCGAATTGTCCATTCTCTGCAGCTGTTCTGTCTTCCCAGGGAAGCCCGGGGTTTGGGGTGTTACTGTTCTCAGTTCCCTCCTGATGCTTCTTTGCTGCCTTACTTCCACACTCTGAGCCTTGCTTGGCACTGACCACAAGGTATCTCAGTACCTTTGCTGGCCAGAAGACCCTGCACTCTGAGGGGGGAGGGGCTGTGGCTTCCCAGAGCTCCGAGGGCTTAATAGGATTAACTTCAGCTGGGTTGGACTGAGTATGCCCTGATGCAGGGACCTTATGTGAGACTCAGATGGAAGGATCCAGCCAGGGTGTACAGGCCCTCCCCCTCATCTCTCTCTGTTTCCCTGCTGTCTGTGTTACCCCCGCAACTGGCTCAGGTTTTTTTCAGGATGCGGCCTTCAGAATAGCCAGCCCTGAGGTCATTTTGCCAGCTGTGAGGTTCCCACTGCTGCCTTGGACTCAGCACTCTGGGTTGGGGGGGATGGGTCCTGGCTCCTTCCTTCTGCCTACCCCTTAGATCTGGATGATCTAAGGTTCTGGCTTTTGGGGGGCCTTACCTTTTGATCCAGGTCCAGGAGGAGGGTTCCCGGGATCTATCCTGTTGTTCGTTTTGAATTTTGGTGCCCTAGGAGTATACAGTTTTAGATTGGTAAGGAAGGGTTTCTGGAGATGTGAACTTTAGCTCTGTCTACGCCACCATCTTGACCAGAAGTCCTGAACTTATCTTTCTGACTCCAAAATTCTATCTATTTTGCTGCCTCTCCCAATAAGATTAAATTTGGAAATAATTTGAGGAAAGTATTTTTTGGTATCCTGTAGCTTCTTCACAAAACTTAATTCAATCTTAAAATTAATACATATTTTGACATAATATTAAGCATTTAGGGGGAATTTGAGATTTTGGTTCACTTTATGACCCATCCAACATATTGGTTTCATAGTTCTTTCACTTTATCAATGTAGCTAATTTTCAATAAACTATAACTCACCTTCATTTAATTTTGACTACCCACAAACTTTTTATTATGTGGAACCCCATCATTTCTTAAAATCATTTTCTGTAAAATTCTGATGATTTCACTTCTGTGCCTCAAGCCCACTAATCTCCATTTAAAAATCAGATTATTAGGTCACTATGTAGCATTAGTAGCCAAAGCCCTGGTCTTGTTCAACAGAGAAGTGTCACATACCCTTGCTGTTATGGTACTCACAATACTGAGCTAAAGTGTGAGAGAAGTCCAAGATCTTTATTTTTCCCATGTTGTGGTCATTTTTTATTCTGAAACTCTTTCAGTCTTTGGAAATCATGACAACTTGCTACATGAAAATGTGGACCACTGTAAATATATCCAATCAGAATTAGGTCTTGAGCCTCTCCTCCAGGTAAACAAATTATTGGCATAATTCTATTTCTCTGTAGGCTACTTATGTGACTCTAGCATTAAGGAATTAACTTCCTTGAATAATAGTCATGCTTGTAGATTATTTTCTGTATTTGCCATATAATAAAGACAATAAAAACATGAATAATAAAAAAAACTGGGGAACACCACAGGATCTATCAGATCCCAAGAGACCCAAATCACATATAGATTGAACTAAACACAGGAGTTCTGAGAATGAAATTCAGGAAACAGAAAGTCATATTTAATGTGAGTGCCTACATGGTCCAGTGGTCATATGTCTGGTGCCCGATTTGCTGTCAGAAACACTCATCTTCCTGAGTTCAAATCTTACCTGAGACAGACACTTATCTATCATCTGTGCATCTCTGGGCAAGGCACTTAATTTCCTCATCTATAAAATGAGCTGGAGAATGTATGGCAAAACATTCTGTATCTTTGGCAAGAAAACCTCAAATGGGGTCACAGAGAATCAGACACAACTGTAATAACTAATTAACAAGAGCATCATGTAACCCTAAAGTATTAATGGATCAAAGAACAAAAAATAATAATAATAAACAGTTGCATCAACGAAAAAGATCACAATAAACTGATATATCCCTTATGGGATGAATCCAGAAATAAAATTTTATATTTCTTTGAACATATAACAATAACAAGAGAGAAATAAGAGAGTATCATTTGGTAATTTAACTGAGTAAAATAGAAAATAGATAGATAGATAATCCCCAAATCAATACAAAATACACATTCTGAAAACTTACACCAAATTGTGTACCAAGAAAAGTGAAAAGATAATTAAAATGGCTTAATATTTGCAATAACATAATATACCAGGATTAGCAAAACCAGAAATGAAAAACCTAAACAAGCTCACCTGTAAACAGAAATTAAACAAATTATAAATAAACCTTTAAATGAAAAAAGCATGAGCTTAGATAAACTTTCAAGAAAATTAGATTAAGAACTTAAAAATAAATCCCTAAATTACATGATTTTTCTGCAAAAACAGACAAAAAACAATTACCAAAGACATTATGAAACAGAATTAGAACCCTAGTGTTCTAAAACATGGAAGGAGAAAGGAGAAAGAGCAAACTCTAGGCAAAAATAATTAATATCTATTGATATGGAACTTGGAAAATATTAGCAAAAGGATACAGTGCTATAAGTATACATATGTTCATGATTATTCATTATGAAGAAGTTGGATAAATTCAAGAAATTAAGAAAAAGCTAAATATTAAAAAACTATCATTAAAATAGATCAAAATAAAACAAAAAAGATTATATTAACTAATTAAATAATAATGTA
Organism: Monodelphis domestica; assembly: GCF_027887165.1. NCBI lineage: Eukaryota > Metazoa > Chordata > Mammalia > Didelphimorphia > Didelphidae > Monodelphis > Monodelphis domestica. The sequence continues at coordinate 329,697,416 of NC_077229.1, read as the reverse complement.
TTTATATTAATGAGCATAGGATATATGCAGAAGCAAATAATGTACGAAAAATCATTTCATTTGATAAAAACTAAGTACAACAACTAGCAAATTTTTTACAATAGCATAAGAAATCATTCTAATAAAATTAGGGCAAGGTACTAGCTTTATTTTTAATTGATGTGGTCCTATAAATTCTGATGTTCAGTTTTTAAAATTGTATCTGACACTTTATAACACCCATTTGAGGTTTTCTTAGGAAAAATATTGGAGCACTTTGTCATTTCCATCTCCAGTTCATTTTGCAAATGATGAAACTGAGTGAAACAGGGAAAATTACTTGGCCAATATCATAAAACTACTATGTGTTTGAGGCTAGGTTTGAACCCTATCAGTTGTGCCATGAAGCTACTAGTTATCAATGCTAGCAATAACAACAAAACAAGGGGGAAAAAAGAATTGAAAGAAAGAAATATAAGAAAAAAGAAGTGAACTGGTGGCTATATACAGTGATGTGAAAATCAGAGAGATTCAAAGAAAAAAATAATTAAAATAATAACAAAATTAGCAGAAAATAAAATAAATTTGCCATCATCTTACTAATAAAGTCCCAGTTAAAATGTTTCAAAAATGGCATACAGTTTGAAACCATTATGAAAGTCTTTGTGAATCAACCTATAAGAAATATTAAGACTTTACATGAATACTATTATTTAACACACATAAAAACAGGGAAAGATTTAAATCACAAGAGAGATATTAATGTCATAACTAGGCCACACCAATATAATAAAAATGATATTCTAAATTATTTCCAGATTTAATGCCATGCCAATCAACATATTCAGGGTTATTTTGTAGAAGTAGAAACAATAAACATTCATCTGTCAAGACAAAAAGGCAAAAATATAAAGAGAAGGTGTTTTGTGTTCAAAGACTGAAGAGAGTCTAGCATTACCAGATATCAGATTATGTCATAAATCACTAATAATTAAAATCATTTGAAAATATAAAATATGATCAACAGAACAAATTATAAACATTAATAAAAGCTATTAAGAAAATTATTTCCTATTCAGTTAGAATTGCTAGATATTAGAAAAATGGTTTGTCAGAAATTAGATTTTGGCCAACATTTTAAGAAATTTATTACAATGAGTTTTAAAGAGATATGTGGCCTAAATATAAAAGGAGGGCTAAAAATATAAATAAATAAATAACATGATAACATAATATAATAATTTATTATAATATAGTGAAAATTTTAAAGTATAAGTTAATATTAAAAATATAAAAGGAGGGATAAATCTAGAAGACAATAAAACATGATAATATTTACAATTATAGCTATAAAATATAGCATATAAAATGAGAATTCTCAAATATATAGGGATATGAGTAATCACCAAATATAAAAAACATATTTTCAACTATTTAAAATGTAAAGATTTTATACCAAATTAATGTAGCTATGGACTCAGAAACTATTACAAAAAATGTTTTCAAATATTTATCATAAAAATACGAAATTCAAAGTATATTGCCTAGCAAATCAATCAGAACTCTCCCCACATCCGTAAAAAAATAGCTCCATGCTTATTAAATATAAATATGCCACGTTTTGCTCAATGATGTTTTCATCATTGGTATGATGTGTATTATAGATATGGATCTAGTGGATCTAGTGGAATTATTGACATATTTTAGTGAGAATTTTTTTGAAAAGTTGAGAGACTGGAAGCTGGGAATCTAATTAGAATGCTATTATTTTAGTCCAGGTGAGAGATAATAAGCCTATGAATTGTAGGGATAGTTGCTTATGAAGAGAAAGAAATATATGTGAGAGTCATGAAAGTAGAATCAATACATTTTTGGAGGTTGACTAGAAATGATGAGTGAAGGAGAGGAAAAAGATACTCATAACATTCGATTATCAGTGACTAGAAAGATAGGTAGTATTCTCAGTAGGGATAGGGAAGTTCAGAAGAGTTGTTGATTTGGCAAAATGGAAAAAGAGAGGCAAAAATCCAATGAAGAAAATAGATTGTTAAATAGTAGAATTGACCAAATGAAAAAGGAGATTCCAAACCTCAAGGAAGAAAATAAATTCCTAAAAATAAGATTTAAAGAAATAGAAGATAATGATTTCATGAGACATCAAAAAATAATAAAACAAAATATCTCATTGAATAAACAACTGACCTGGAAAATGGATACAGGATATAAAATCTAAAAATTATTGAATTAACTAAAAGCTCTGATCACAAAAAAAATATATCATAATACAAGAAATCATCAAAGAAAACTACCCTAATATGAACAAGAGAGTAAAATAGAAATTGAAAGAATCCACAGATTATCTTCAGAAACTAATCACTAAATGACAACTAATGGGAATATTATGGCTAAATTCAAGAGCCCCCAAACCAAGGAGGAAATACTACAAAGATCCAGAAAGAAACAATTCAAATACCATGAACATATAGTCAGGATTACACAGGATTAACAGTCTCCACATTAAAGAATTGGAAGGTTTGAGATATGAAATGAGTCTATTCTTTCAGGGGAGAAAAAAATGATAATGTAATAAAAATGAAGATTTCCAAGTATTCCTGATGAAAAGACTAGACCTAAACAGAAAATTTGATATCCAAACACAAGAACAAGAGAAACCTACAATGGTAAAAAAGAAAGAGAAAACTGAAGTGACTCAATAAGGGTAAGCTGTATATATTCCCATGTTTTAAGGTGATAATTGTAGTTCTTTTTTGAAAAAAATATGAGTATTAAAACAGTTAGAAAGTATATGCAATGACATAGGGTGTGGGAGTACGCTGATTAAAATATTATATATGAAAAATTCAAGAGGTGAAAAAGAAGATTGTACTGAGAGAAAAGGGGAGGAAGAGGGATACATTTTCTCACCTAAAGAGACATGAAAAACTATTACAGTGAAGGGAAGGATGAGAGTGCTGATGGGTAATGCTTAAACCTTACCATTATGGTAACTGGTTCAGAGAGTAAATAATCATAATCATTTGAGGATAGAATCCTAACTTATCGAGAAGTAAAAGAGTAATAAGGTAACGGGTAAAGGTAAAAAGGAGGAATTAGGAGGTGGTGGTCAAAGGCAAAATACTTATTAGGAGGGATAGGGTGAAAAGAGAAAGAGAAAGATCAAAAGGAGAAACTAAGATGGAGGGGAATAAACAATTGGTAATCACAACTGTGAATGTAAATGAGACGAATTCAAAAATAAAATGTAAGAGGATAGCAGAGTGGATAAAAACCAGAATCCTACTATATGCTGTTTATAAGAAACAGATTTAAGGTATGGGGACACACATAGAGTAAAGGTAAGTGGCTGGAACAGAATTTACTATGCATTATCTAATTGCCACCAGGAGTGGTGATTATGGTCTCAGACAATGCTAAAGCAAATTGAAAGAGTTCAGGAAGGCAATTATGTCTTGATAATAGGTGTTACTGTGGACAAAATGAAGTAATATCAATATTAAACATATATGCACCAAATGATATATTCTCCAAATATTTAAATAGAAAATTAAATGAGCTTCAGGAAGAAATAGAAAAACTATACTAGTACGGGACATCAACTTCCCCCTTTCAGATCTAGATAAATTAAAAAAAATAAAGTGAATAAAATTTTAGAAAAGTTAAAATTAATAAATCTCTGCAGAAATTTAAATTTAAATTAATTTAAAGAATTAATGTAGAAAGTAACAAAACTAAACTATCACTCTTTGCAAATGATTTGATGGTATACTTAGAGAATCCTAAAGAATCATCTAAAAACCTACATTAAATAATTAATAACATTAGTAAAATTGGAGGATACAAAATAAAAACATATACATCATCAGCATTTCTATGTAATACAAAGTTCAGCAGCAAAGAGAAATTCCATTTAAAATAACTCTATACAATATATAACACCTGACAATCTACTTGCCAAGCAAACCTAGTATTTATAAGAATACAATTACAAAACACTTTTTATACAAATAAAGTCAGTTCTAAACAATGAAAAAAACATTAATTGCTCATGGATACATATGACTAATATAATAAAATGAAAATTCTACCAAAACTAATTAGCTTATTCAGTACGATGCCAATTAAACTGCCAAATAATCATTTTATAGAACTAGAAAAATACTGGCAAAATTCATCTGGAAGAACAAAAGAGCAACAATATCCAGGGGACTAATAAGATAAATGCTAAAGAAGGTAGTCTAGCAATATCATATCTCAAACTGTAATATAAATCTGTAATCATCAAAACAATAGAGTAGTGGTTAAGAAGTAGAATGGTAGATCAATGGAATTGACTATATCCACAATATACAGGCATAAATGACCTTAGCAACATAGTGTTTGATAAACCCAAAGGCATTAGCTTAGGAAATAATAACTCACTTTATAACAAAACTGATGGGAAAATTGGAAAACAGTATGGCAGAAACTAGGTATAGACCAATATCACACACCCTTTCCGAAGATAAGATTAAAATTGATAAATGATTTAGATATAAAGATTGATACCATAACTAAATTAGGAGAGCATAGAATAGTTTACATGGCAGATGTCTGGAGAAGAGAATAATTCATGAACAAACAAGAGATAAAGAGCATTACAAAATATAAAATGAATAATTTTGATTATCTTAAATTTAAAAGCTTTGGTATAAACAAACTAATGTAACTAATATTAAAAGGGAAAGAATAAACTGGGGGAATTTTTTATAACAAATTTTTGTTAAAAAGGTTTAATTTTTCAAATTTATAGAGAATTTATTCAAATTTATAAGAATACAATTTACTTCCCAAATGATATGGGCAAAGGATATGAAGAAGCAATTTTTAGATTAAGAAATCAAAGCCATGAATAATCATATGGAAAAATATTCTGAAAAACTTTGACTAGAGGAACGCAAATTAAAATAATGCTATGGTACCACCTCATTCCTATCAGATTGGCCAATATTACAGTAAAGAAAAGTGAAAAATGTTGGAGGATATGTAGAAAGCATTGTTGGTGGAGTTGTGAACTGACCCACTCATTCTGGAAAGCAATTTGAAACTATGTCCAAAGGCTTATAAAACTGTATATACCCTTTGATCCTGTGATACCATTCCTAGGTCTGTATATCAAAGAGATCGAACAAAAGGAATTAAAAATCTCCCTTCTACACCCAAATTAGACTTTCCATTAGCTTTATAGGATTTCTCAAGATGACAGTAATCTCTTTTCCTCCTCTTTTTTTCCCTTAACAACACAGATCTCTCTTTTTCACTTAACATCTAGTATACCTACATAGAATCTTGGTTATTTCTACATGCTTCTTATTTATATATAATGTCAGAAAGGGCAGGAATAATATATTATTCAAGAAATATTAAACACCTCAAAGAACTTATATTATGCTGGAAGAACATGATATATTCACCAATAAGTAAATAAAAAATAATCAAGGAAATTATTCTTAACAATTGTGTATACCAAGAAAGTTCTCTTGAAGGAAACAGAACCTGACATGAACCTTGAAGGATGAAAAATATTAACCTAGATAATGTTATAAAATGCTTTACAGGAGGCGGAGTCAAGATGGCAGCCTAGAAGGAGCAGAAGTTTAGACCTCTGAATACCCTTCCTAACCAATCACAAACTGAATGCTCCCAGGGGACTGAAAAACAAACTTAACAACAAGACAGAGCCAAGGAAACCTCCTGCTGGACTTAATTCAAATGGTATGCCTCCCAAAAAGCCAGAATCCAAGAACACTCAGGTTTAAGGGGAAGACAGAAGGAAGGTCCCAGGACCCATCCCCTCTCCCATGCAGACTGCTCCTGCAGCAGCGGGAACTTCTGGGAGGGCAAAGGCGCTGGTCTGGAGGGCGAACCTTGTGAGCAGGGCTGTGCCAAGTTCAGAGCATCCAACACAGATGGCGTTGAAGGAGCTAGAGAGGGAGCACAGACCTGGCAGCTTGGCCAGAGCTGTGGAGATCCTCCATATTTACTCCAGCCTTCCAGGAAGTTTTGGACTCAGAGCACACCCAGCCCACCTAAGCTGAACTTAATTCCATCAAAAGTCTTCAGAACTCTGGGATGCCCAGGATCCACACACATCCTCATTGACTGCTGGACTTTAATCCAATCAAAAGCCTCCAGAGGACAGGGAAGCTCAAACCACAACAAACCTCCACCAGAGACTATGAGAGATTTCCTGTTAAAACTCCAAGAGGGGAGACTGACAGAAGCCCCTAAAACCAAAAAAATGAGAGGAACAAGAGCACAAACTAATACAGGGAGTAAAGAAGGGGTGAATTTGAGCAAACAACAGAAAAAGAAGAAAGAAACTACAATAGACAGCTTCTACTCAGCAAATGAAACAGAGGGGGAGAGATCAGCAAACGATAAACCAGAAATCCCAGCTATTGGGTACAGGCTGTGGAAGAATTCAAAACACAATTAAGAGAAGCTGAAGACAATTGGGGAAAGAACTTAAAAATTGAGATAAGTCATCTGGAAACAGAGGCACTTGAACTAAAATGAGAAACTAGTGTCTTGAAAGCCAAAATCAACCAGCTGGAAAATGAGGCAAAGGAGATGAAAGATGAGGCAAAGGAGGTGAAATATGAGGTAAAGAGGATGAAAGACAACCTTCAAAGAAAATCAGACCAGAAGGAAAAGGTTGAACAAAAAGCCAGGGATAAAATCCAGTCTTTAAGAACCAGAATGAACAACTGGAATTAAGTGACCTCACAAGGCAGAAGGACACTATAAAACAAAATGAAAAGAATGAAAAAATTGAGGAAAATATGAAGCATCTCATTAACAAAACAGACGATTTAGAAAATCATTCGAAAAGAGCCAATTTAAGAATCATTGGTCTACCAGAAGACCATGACAAAAGAAAAAGCCTAGACATAGTACTACAGGAAATTATTCAGGAAAACTGCCCCAATATCCTAGAACAAGAGGGGAAAGTGGAGATTGAAAGAATCCACAGATCACCTCCTGTATTTAATCCCCAACTGACAACACCTAGGAATGTTATAGCCAAATTCAAAAACTATCAGACCAAAGAAAAGATCCTACAAGATGCCAATAAGAAGCCATTCAGATACCACAGAAACAGAGTGAGAATAATGCAGGATCTGGCTGTATCCACACTGTAGGACAGAAAGGCATGGAATATGATATTCTGGAAAGCAAGCACAGAACTCAAGAGAACCATCAAAAGGTAATTAAAAAAGAGGGGAAAAAACAAAACAAAACAAAACAACAACAACAAAAATTTTAAGAGACTCAATAAGTTAAAATGATATGTTTACCTATAAGAAAAGAGGTCATTGGTAACTCTTAAAAACTGTTGCTATCACCTGGGCAGCTGGAAGAATTACACTTAGAGGGAACAGTGACAAACTTTATAGGATGAAAGGAAAAGACATAAATAGGTATACAGTTATATGCATGCATAAATACATATACATGTGTGTGTATATATAAATATGTATATATACAACCAGAGCTAAAAAAAAGAGGTTAATTCTAAAAGAAATGGGAAAAGTAACAAATGGGGTAAATTTATATGTCACAAAGAAGCTCATGGTGGGAGGGTAGAGAACATCAATACACTGGAAGGGTAAAGAGGTTAGAGATAGGAAATACCCAACTCTTATGTGCTTTGAAATTGATCCAAAGATGGAAGACAAATCCAATCCATTGGAGCAGGGAATAGATTTGTGCCCTATAGGGGAGTAGAAGGGTAAAAAATGAACTGGTAGGGAGGGAAGCAGTACCAGGGAGGGAGAGGGTAGGGGGGCAATTTTAAAAAGACTACAGGGGAAAATAAGGGGGGAATAAGAAGGGAGAGGAGTAGAAAGGAAAGTAAAATAAAGGTGGGAACTAGGGGGACTGATTATAAACAAACATTGGTATAGAAGGAAATAGTGAAAGAAGAAAAGGCAGGACCAGGAATAGAAATAAAAATGCTGGGAAATACACAGCTAGTAATCATAACTCTGAATGTGAATGGAATGAACTCACCCATAAAATGCAAGAGAATAACAGAGTGGATTAGAATCCAAAACCCTACCATATGCTGTCTGCAAGAAACACATATGAGGAAGGCAGATACACATAGGGTAAAAGTAAGAGGATAGAGCCAAATCTATTGGGCATCAACTGATAAAAAGAAAGGCAGGAGTAGCAATCATGATATCTGACAAAGAAAAGTAGAAATAAATCTAGTTAAAAGAGATAGGGAAGGTAATTACATCCTGATAAACGGCAATATAGACAATGAGGAAATATCTGTACTCAATGTGTATGTACCAAAAGGCATAGCATCTAAATTTCTAAAGGAGAAACTAGAGGAGCTCACGGATGAAATAGATAGAAAACATATACTAGTGGGAGATGTGAACCTTCCTCTATCTTTACTAGATAAATCAAACCAAAAAATAAATAAGAAAAAGGTGAGAGAAGCAAATGGAATCTTAGAAAAATTATTTAGTAGACATGTGGAGAAAAATAAATAGGGACAAAAAAGTATACACCTTCTTTTCAGCAGCACATGGTACATTCACAAAAATTGACCTTGTATTAGGGCACAAAAACATTGCAAACAAGTGCAAAAGGGCAGAAATAATAAATGCAGCCTTCTCAGACCACAATGCAATGAAAATAACAATTAATAAGGGTACATGGAGAGATAAATCAAAAATTAATTGAAATTAAACAATATGATTCTCCAAAACCAGCTAGTTAAAGAATAAAGAGTAGAAACAATTAATAACTTCATTGAAGAAAATGACAATGGTGAGACATCCTTTCAAAACCTATGGGATGCAGCCAAAGCAGTACTCAGGGGGGAATTTATATCCTTGAGTTCATATCTTAACAAATTAAGAAGGGCAGAGGTCAATGAATTGGGCATGCAAATTAAAAAAACTAGAAAATGAACAAATTAAAAATCCTCAGATGAAGACTAAATTAGAGATCCTAAAAATGAAGCAAGAGTCACAAAATGTAAAATAAATAATTTTGACTACATCAAATTAAAAAGCTTTTGTACAAACAAAACCAAATGTAATTAAAATCAGAAGGGAAGCAACAAATTGGGAAACAATCTTCATAACAAAAACCTCTGACAAAGGTCTAATTACTCAAATTTATAAAGAGCTAAACAAGTTGTACAAAAAATCAAGCCATTCTCCAATTGATAAAATGGGTAAGGGACATGAATAGGCAGTTTTCAGCCAAAGAAATCAAAACTATTAATAAGCACATGAAAAAGTGCTCTAAATCTCTGATAATCAGATAGATACAAATCAAAACAACTCTGAGGTATCACCTCACACTTAGTAGTTTGGCCAACATGACAGCAAAGGAAAGTAGTGAATGTTGGAGGGGATGTGGCAAAGTGGGGACACTAATTCATTGCTGGTGGAATTGTGAATTGATCCAACTATTCTGGAGGGCAATTTCGAACTATGCCCAAAGGGTGCTAAAAGACTGTCTGCCCTTTGATCCAGCCATAGTAATGCTGGCTTTGTACCCCAAAGAGATAATAAGGAAAGAGACTTGTACAAGAATATTCATAGCTGAGCTCTTTGTGGTGGCAAAAAAATTGGAAAATGAGGAGATGCCCTTCAATTGGGCTGAACAAATTGTGGTATATGTTGGTGATGGAATACTATTGTGCTAAAAGGAATAATAAAGTGTAAGAATTCCATAGAGACTGGAAAAACCTCCAGGAAGTGATGCAGAGTGAAAGGAACAGAACCAGGAGAACATTGCACACAGAGACTGATACGCTGGTACAATCGATTGTAATGGACTCCTCCATTAATGCAATGCAATGTCCCTGAACAATCTGCAGAGATCTATGAGAAAAGAGATGCTAAATGAGCACCCTAATGCAAATACCAACAACAAGGAAATGGGTTCGAAGCAAGGACACATGTGATACCCAGTGGAATAGCTCATCGTCTGGGGTTTGGGGGGGCTAAAGAAAAGAAAATGATCTGTTTCCAATAAATAATGTATAAAAATGACCAAATAAAATAAAGTTTAAAAATTAAAAAAAAATAAAATGCTTTGTAGATGTAAAAGTACTTTGCAAATATTAGGCATTATTGTTATTAAAGTTTATTGTTGTTATTAGTGTAGAAATGAGGAGGAAGTAAATTCCAGATAAAGAAGATAGTTTGTGAAAAAATACATGGAATCTGGAGACAAATTATTGAGTTTAGTAGTCTAGTAGTCTAGCTTGACTGAAATACAGGGCATAGTTGAAAATATGAAATAAGGTTGGAAAGGAAAGTTGGACCCTAGACTTATTTAATATTCATATCCAGAGGAAGTTATAATAATAGGCATTTAGCAAATGTTTGTTGACATGAAATGAAATAGAATTGAATGGAATCTATTACACAGCTCTGGCGAAAATGTATAGTGGAGTCAATATTCAATTTTATATTGTGCACATGAGAATACTTAGCACATATAGACCTTTCACAAAATACCAGTGTTGTCAACACATGAGGCTTTCTAATGGCTATTGATGAACACAGAAGAAGTGGATAAATTCTTCACAGGACTGCCCTTATGTCAAAATTCTTTGAAAACTCGTGTTATATACAAATGTTTCATTTTTATCCATGACAATAACAATTGTTACAAAATTACTTTAACCTAATCACAGCCCCTATTATGGGCATAAGGAGTAAAAAGTGAAAAAAAAAATTATCCAGGGCCTACAAGTAATCAAACCAATAATATGGCAACTCCCTCAAGATACACAACACTAACCTATTTCATGAAGCCTTAGATGTAAAGCTAATAGGAACACATCAACAAACATGTATCCTGTATTGTGTTTTGTTCATTGCTTTTTCATATAAATATGCAACAGAGGAACACAGGGCATAGTCTTATTAATCATAATAACTGGTGAATAGCACTGCTAATGAATATACTTTATAGTATGAAAAGTTAGTAGTTTAGTCATGTAAAATGTGCATGGTCCAATATGTGCACATGTTTGTGCAAGTAGATGAATGGTCTGTATAAAGTACTGTATGTATGTATTAATATTAATACAGTGTAGAGATCTATGGAATTTAATTCTTTGCTGAATTTACTTATTTCTATCCCACCATTATTATTCTTGACACACTGAGAAGTAGTAAACCCAGTGGACAACTAAGATGGCACCTCACAGGTATGGATTGAATGAGACTACTTAATTAATATAACTAACTGCTACTTTTTTCTAACTTAAGAAAGTTGATTTAGCCATTCTATTCTCGCATTTCATCGTCTCTTACATTTTACTAAAGCAACATCTTCCAATACCATTGATCACCTGGGATAAGCATGTTCCAGATGTCACATACCTTACTTCTCCCTACCATAATCTACCAGCAGCAGAGATGAAACAAAGAAGGGTTAACATTGTTACTTTAAATGCTAGATCAGATGATATTGTAGCAAATCTGATGAATAAAAGAATGGAAAAAATCAATATCATGTTGGGATCATTATATTGAAGTTATGCATACACATCCTTCTCAAGGCAAGGAATGTCCTTTCTTCACAAATTTTCAAATTAATGCATTTTCATGTCAATAGTATAGATGAAATCAACCCGTATGTATTTTTACTGAAAGCCATTTAAATGGTTTCACAGTTAAAAAAATGATTGGCTCACAAAACTCAGATAACAAAGGTAGCTGGTTCAAGTCACTGCTGACATGCCAATGTCCAATAAGGTCAGGAAAAAAGACTCACTGTCCTACAAACACATGGACTATGCTCTTAAAAACAAAACAAAAGAGTAAAATGATTTTTGTACGAACAATTTTAAAACAGTAAAAGGGATTTATTTTATAATTTTCAAACTGGAAACTCTAGAAATGAAAGAACACAGCTAACTTTTCTAAAAACAATTGTCTCTCCTAAGGGTTTGGTTCTGCCTCTATGATCATATAATTTTAATGTTGTTTTCTGAATTCCCCATGGCTGAATTAACCACAACATCATTGCATATTAAATTTTTTAACATAGAAATAAACATTTAGATTCTAAGCTTGATATAAAAGTCATGAAGAGACTGGAGGCAAGTTAGAGAAAAAACCGAGTTTAATAAAGAAATCAATATAGCTGAGCAGACACATTGCCAACTAATTCTCTGAGGCTCCTTAGAAAACTTGTCTCATCAAATTTTCCAGAAGTTTTCAGGGGGAGATTAGATGCCCCCTGAAGAAAATTAAAAGTCTATATTTTCCTTTCTGTGCAACTTTTATATGACTTCATTTGGTTTTAATGCACATATTTCTTTCTTAGTAAAAATTGACTTTAAATCTTCTCTTTTAAAAAAGTAAAATATGAAATTAATATCAAAATGTTGCTAATAAATATCTGTATATTGGGTACCATTGTGTCATAGATAGAAATGTGTGCTCAGAAGGAGGCAAAAGTCTTACATCAGATATATTGGCTAAAGTGGACTGGGCATCATTTGACCTCTCAGCATTCTAGAACAATCTCTTAATACTCAAAGTTGTTGAAAAGATGGTGATTTACATTGGTAAAGGGAATATTTTTCATCCTGAAGTTCCCTCTGCCAGTCTCTAACTTTAACCCTATGTGAATTTATAGTTCTAAGAAAATGTATCAAATTATATAATAAATATATGTTAATAACATGACATAAAATGAACTTTGAATTCATTTTAAATATAACAGCTATACTTCCCTTCCACAAACAATGATAATGATGATAATAATAATAATAATAATAATAATAACATTTATATAACACTTACTAGAGGCCATGCATTGTGCCACATTCTTGACTTTTATCCCTTGATCCTTACAATAACCCTGGGTAGTAGCTGTTAGTATTACCCTCAAATACAGATAAAGATAGTAAAGAAAACAGATTTAAATGACTTTCCCAGGGTCACACAGCTAGTAAGTAGCTGAGGTCAGATTTGAATTCAAGTCTTAGAGATGTAATTTCTATTACTCTATCTATTGAAACCTTCTAGCTTCCAGAAAAAGAACATAAAAATATATTCCATCCTTACCATCCTGCTAGCTTTTTAGACCAAATCCTTGGATGATAACTTTTCAATAGAGTAGGATTTGATTTTTAAAAATCTGAATATTTTATATACCAACACTTTTCCCAAAAAGGTATTATATATCAAAAAAACTAATGCAGTCTATATGATTTCTGTAAAATCAGGAAAGTCAAACAAGGTGACCCCTAAAGGTCTCTTTTAACTCCAACTCTATGAGTTTAATTACTTTTCTTGCTCATTCCTTTTCAGGCATCTCCAATTCTTCATGACCCCATTTGGGGTTTTCTTGGCAGATATTGGAGTGGTTTTCCTATTTTTCTCTTTCAGTTCATTTTATAGAGGAAGAAACTATAACAAAGGGACGCATCTGTCTGACTACAGGTCCTATATGCTATACACTGTGCCACCTCACTGTTCCTATTAACAGAATGTAATGATGAATAAATAATTTCTCTCCAATTTTTATATCTATATTTTATAAAGATTATTTTGTTCTAAAATTTATCTAATTCCTATATTTCTTGGTAGGCTGTAAGGTATTTTATATATTCTATAGTTATATTGAATGGGAATTATTTTCAATTTTTAAATATTGGGTTTTGTTGGTAATATAGTGAAAGAATGATAATTTATGTAGTGGTGTTGATTTTTTTTTTACCTTTTGCTACTTGTCAGAAGTTAACCATTTCAACTCATTTATAGGTGAATCTTTAATGTTTTCTAAATAGACGATATGAGTTTCAAACATGATTGTTCTGTTTCTTCATACCAAATGTTAATTCCATCAATTTATTTTTATTTTTCATATTGCTAGTAACATATAGAACTATATCAAACAAAAGAGGTGATAATGGACATAGTTGCTTTATTAATGATCTTTTTTAAAAGACTTCTAACATTTCTTATTTCCATATAACACTGGAGAGTACTTTTAAATAGATGTAAGATATCAAGGAATGTAATATTTTGAGGAAAAATATTATAATAATTTTTTGTTTAATGATATGTGAGTAAAGAATACTTTCAATGAAATGTATGAATATTTATAAAATATAACCAACTCATATTAAAGCACAAGATATAAAGAATATAACCCAATTCCAAAGAAAAACAAAAAAAATAGAGAAACTGCAAAACAAAATAGAGAATATTTAGTTTCCTTCATTAAAAAACCCATTTATTTAATTGTTATAACAAAAAAAAAGTAAGCTTGTAATTTGATTTACCCACTGAAATTTTTTGCTTTTAACTTTTGTTAATCCCTTCTTTGATTTTTTGGTTGTTTTTTTTTTAATTTACAAAAATCATGTACAATTCTTTGTATGTTCTTTCTTTTATTGATAATAGTGTCTAATGATATTAATTTTCCTTTATTTTTTTTACTACAGCCCATATGTATTGGTATTTTTGAACCATTTTGTATTTTTCTTTGATGAGATTATATATTACCTTTATGACTGCTATTCAACCATTCTTTAGGACTAAGTTATTTAGGCTAAATTTGACTAAATATTTTCTTTGAAGGCATTTTGGTTTACATTTAATATTTATGTTTGTATGTATTGATTCTTGAAATTTTTATGCCTTAGCTTGTGGTCACTTTTTGTAATTGTGCCATGTGTAGCTAAAACATGCATTCATTTAGTTTCCATATAGGTTTCCATAAAGGTTCATTGGATCATAGATTTAGGATTTTAAAAGAATATAGAGATCATCAACTATATCCCCTCACTTTATATGTGAGGAAAAGGAGATATAAAAAATGTAAGTCACTTGACCAGAGTCAAATAGTAAGCATCCAAAACAGAATTTGAACCTAGGTCTTCTTCACTAGATTAACTGCCTCCCAATCACTGGAGACTTTTCTCAAGTTGTATTTTTGTCTTTAATTTCTTTCTTGGATTTCTGTTGTTGTTATTTTTATCTGTTTCAGAAAGACACATTAAGGATCCCAACTATTAAAATGTTGGTGTCTATTTTTCCCTGCTATTTAAAATTCCCCTTAAATTTCCAAATGATATGCTATTTTATGCTCTGGACATATATGTACATATATGTATATATGTGTGTATGAAAATAAACATATACAATTAATTTAATTTCATCGTCAATGGTGCCTTAAAACATAGCATAGTGTCCAATTTTCCCCTTAATCATATCTTATTTTCACTTGTCTGAAATCCTGATTTAAGAATTACATGTTTGTCTTTTTAATTTGCCTTAAATACACTAATTCACACTTTGTGTGAATATTTTCTAAGCATATTTCTTCTCAATAATGTATTGTTGGATTCTACTTTCTAATTTAATTCTTACCTTCTAATTTATGGGTAAATTCTCATTCATATTTTTATGGTTGCCTAGCATGTGTAAGCTCTAAGGATGCTTATCCAACTCATAAATCCTTGAGTCCTAGAACAAAGGTAAACCTCCCTGTCAAAGTTTGAGAGGTATCCTTAAGGATCTGAGTGTGGGTGTGATTCTCTAATGCCATCAACTTGAATCTCCCTCTGCCAGTGTGCTTCTCCTGAAGATTATCAGTCAAGTATCATTTTAGTCAACCATGCATAAGTAGCTTTTAAAACTAGATATATATGAAATGGATGAAGTTGATAATTGAAGAAATAGTTGATAGAAATATCTCCCCTAAAGGCTGTGGCACACTCACCCGTAAGTATATACAGAGTCTAAGAAAAAGGGGACTCAGATAGCACATACTACAAAGGTATAATTAATACCTTCTTTTTTTCTGAAAGTCTTTTTCATCAATCTGTAAAGTGCTCAACTGTTTTGTCTTCTGGCTTCATTTCTAGGATTCTCATGGAGCTACGAATCGGCATCTAGTCTCTCCTTTGCTCTAAGTGCAGATACTATCATCAGCTGTTGGGGAAGTGCCAATATACCAATTAGAGGATAGGAAGTACAATATCTTCCTCTTTTGAAGTTCTCAAGGTCATCATCTGGCCAAAGGAGAAAGGATAAAGAAACATGGGCCAAGATCTCTCATTCCAGATGTCTCCTCCTCTGGGGTTTGTTGGGAAAGTCCATCTCCTAGGTTCTCACTCACTGGAACTTCCTCATTCTAGCTCAGTTAATAATTTTACACAGTATTCATAGTGTGATAAAAATCCATTAGCTAATAAACAGTCTTCTTATTTGGAATCATCTTACTTCATTCAAAGAATTTATGCTTGGAGAAAAGAATCGTAACAGGCATAGTTTTGTTTTGTTTTTAAGTATTTGAAAGGCTGTTGTGTAGAAGATGGATTAGATTTGTCTATTTGGCCCCAAAGGGCAGAACCAAGAGCAATAAAAAGTTAATATCATCTTGGTGTTAGAGAATCCTTCCTAAAAAGTAACAGATTAATTATAAAATGTGTTAAAACTATACCAAATTGGTACAAACTGCTTCAAGACATAATAGTTTCACCTTACTTAGAAATCTTCAAGTAAAGTCTGGATAACCACTCTTGTCAGCTATGCTATAGTGGAGATTTCTTTCATGTGTGACTTGGATTAGATGGCCACTGAATTCTCTTTGAACTCTAAAATTCTTTGATTCTATTATTGAGAGTAAAGAGATTAGTCATAAAAATGAAATCACAGTTTTAAAGCATTATATAAATAATGTTACCTGAAAATGTTCTTCCGTTAGATTCATTTGGGCTTCATTCCTACTTTTTAAAAAATATTGATGTATTTTGAAAAAGTTATTGTAATTTTCTCTGTCTGACTTTCCAAATCATAAATTAAGGGGAGTGTACTGTACTAGTTCTAAATTCTATTTAGGTCTCAGTATAAAATCCTACAATCCCAAATTTCTGTCCTTAATAGCTAGGAAGTATTTTTCCCCATAAAAGATTCCTTTCTTCTCCCAAAAGTGGGTACTAGTTATATAATCTGGTAAAGTTCTACTGGATTTTAAACATTAGTATTATGGAAATATATTTTTAAGGTCAAGAACAAGTATTCTAGTCATTTGCCCATAATAACAAATCATGTAATCAAAGTTTTAGAGCTTGAAGAAGTCTTAGAGGTCAACTCATATAAATCCTTCATTTTATACATACTTAAGCTGAATATCAGAGGAGCATAAAGATTTGACAAAGGTCATATAATTAGTAACTAACAAGGCCATTGTTTGAACCCTTATCCTTTGACTCCAGATCAAGCATCTTTTCAACTATTTCATTCTTTCTCCTGTATTTTTTAATTAATTTTTAATTAATTTTAATTAAGAGAATATGTAGTCAGGTGTCACCATGGATTAGTGTCTTATTTTTCATTCATTAGTAATGTGTTGATACTGGAAGTGCTGAGTAGATTTTTCAGAGAAAATGTTAGAAAGAGAAGGGTAAAACGTCAGGCTCATAACTCCCTTGTGGACTGCTCCATCTTGGTACTATGTGGACTTCCCCCCAACTTGAGGATTCAAATATATATGTCTTTTCCCTATCCTATGAATATTCTAAAATACATTGATGCTGCTTAGGAAGCTTTCATTCAAGTTAATGATACAGTTAACACAAGGCTGAGAGAAATGGTGACCAGTGGGTATAGTAAGAAGAAGATAAGGTTAGACAAGATGACCTCAACTACTTCTTAGAGACAAAATCCCTCTAACATGACTCAGAGAAGTGGATGCTTCAACTTCTGGCTATGAGAAGGAAGAAGAAAGAATGACTATATTATTCACTGCAACACTTATCACTGTCCTACATTATTGTGTACCACAGAATTTCCTGCATCTCCAACCATCACATGCTTTCCTTTGCTAGCAACTTCCCACACTGATATTGACAACTAGGTGGTGTCCTAAAACTGCAATCAAGAAGCCTTGAGTTCCAAGCCAACTTAGACACTTACTAGCTGTGTAACATTTGGCAAGTCACTTATTCTCCATTTATCTCAGTTTCCTCAACTGTAAATTAGAGATTAGAGCTACCTCTCAGACTTGTGAGGATCAAATGGGATATTGTAAAGTGCTTTGTACACAATAAGCATTATATAGATGTTAGCTATTTATTGTGGTTATTACATAAAGCAATTAATAACCACTAAATATAGTTGCATAAAAACTTCTAGAAATATAGTTAGAAGTGAGGGAAATCTTTTCAGTATTGAGAATGCATGAGATATATCCAAATTTTAATGAGATAGGCCTGTAGAGAAGTGACAAAGTAATAATTTATCTCTCCAGCATATAAGAAATCTTTTCTTCTCTCAGTGATCATATTCATTAGTCTACTCAAAGTTGATTTATCAACATGTAAACAGGGAGACTTTAATACTCTATAGTGAATCAAAAATCCTCTAGTCAAGAGAAGCTTAATCCTTCAAAGAATACTTGAGTCAGCCTAGGATGAGAGAGAAAAGGAGAATGATGTCTATAAGCATCACATTGTTCTCTTTGGGGTCATATGAGAAGTTCAGGGAGATCTAGCACCTCTACTGGGGGGGCTTGACAAGTCCCGTTGAGGGCTATTCATTCTTTTATGTCTACCTTTAATCCAATTCTCACCTGTAGCTCAAAGAAGTTATAGGATGTGCAGCAACCATGCTGTAGTAAAAAATGTATGCAACTGAGATTCAGGAGAGACAAGTTCAAATCCTATCTATTACATTTATTAGCCACATGATTAAGGTAACAATAATTCTGGAAATCTGAAAACACCAGAGAAATAGTTAAAATTACTGCACACATCATGCTTATGACAAAGGAATGTTAGAAGCCATTCAGAACATTAAGATTATGCAGATTTTCAAGCAAAATTAGCAACACAATAGAAAGTTATCAAGCAGCAATCTTGGTGTTGGTTTTGTTGTTTGGGGCATTTTTGTGTGATCTTCGGTCTATATAAAATAAACATTATGAACAATGTCAATTTTGCTAGATTTCAGTTTTCAAATGATGTCTGCCCATACCCCAATTTTGCTATTCTACTAAACAACTAGCTTCAACAGTCTGAAATTTTCAGCGGTACTTGGTATTCCAAATGTGTGTCCTAGATAGTATACTTTGATGTATATACTAAAAAGAACTGATTAGAAGAATCTTCAATATATGTTGCATGTGTACATACTACTTATCTACATATAGTAGAAAAAAAGAGATGCACTAAGAATGTACTTAATAACATCAGAATATAATATATGGAATCATTATAGGCACACTGAAATGTTGTTTTGCTTTAAATTTATATCTAAGCTACCTTAATTGTCTCAATTCAGTTCTCCTGTGCTTAAACCATATGCAGGCGATTTGTTATATAAAAAAAACCCTTCACATTCTGTTTTTTATAAAAATATATTGAAAAGATATTCAATATAGCCTTAAGAAGTAGAATACTAATTCTTTTTTACAATGCATAGCTGTCAACAGCAATATCAGGGCATAGCTACCCAGAAAATGATTCAACCTCCCTCTGCTGCCACAGTGAATACTCTGTACTACATTCATAAATATGAAGCCTGAAAGGATCATTATTCAACGTCCCTGAAGAAAATGAAACTCCATGTTTTTCTAGTCTTCATCTTTTATATGGAATGATTTAACTTAATTTGAACATCTGCATTATTTTCTTTTAGCAAATATTCCATTTAAACCCTCTCAATTTGGTAAAAAGAAAAACAACTTCAACAATAACAAAAAACATATATAGAATTAATTAGCAAGAAAACCTTCAAATATATCCCTTTGCATTT